>NW_008351958.1:6301111-6352282 GCF_000622305.1 Nannospalax galili | reverse complement strand
ATGTGCAAACTTCCAATATCAATTGCATTGAAAAAGAATTTTTCTATATGAAAGCTGTGTATTTTAATAATGAAATGAAGATCTTTTTTAAAGGTTAAAACTTCATTTAATTTTATGTCTTATAGGGTTTATACTGAGTAAAATATTGTATAACTGTAACAATTGAACTGAAAACCTAAAAATTAACAGCCAATTTTGAAAAAGATGCATCTTAGCCTAGAAAATTGTTATTGAATATGTCAATGCTGTTGTAATGAAATGCTTCTTCTAAGTATGTAGTTATTAAATAAATAATGAACAGAAAAAATGATAGGAGAAAGCCTCAACAATAGGATGAATGAAATGGAAAATACAGTATCAAGACTGGAAGATAAAATGGACAAACTATACTACTCAAGCAAAAATTATGAAAAATTTAAGAAATCACAAGAATGGAATATGCAGGAGTTGTGTGACACCATAAAAAGACCAAATTTATAAATCATAGGCATAAAGGAAGGAGAAGAATCTCAAGATAATGGCATGGACCAGATCTTCAAAAAAATCATGGAAGAAAATTTCCAAAAATTAAAGAAAGACATGCTGACACAAAAACAAAAGGCATGTAGAACACCAAACAGACAGAACCAGAAAAGAAACACTCCCTGGCACATCATAGTAAAAACACTACACGTACAAAACAAAGAGAGAATACTGAAAGCTGTAAAAGAGAAACAACAAATCACATATAAAGGAAAACCTATTAGGATTACAACTGACTTTCAGGGCAAACTATGAAAGCCAAAAGAGCCTGGACCAAAGTATTCCCAGTTTTAAATGACTATAGATGCCAAATCAGGTTACTATACCCAGCCGAAATGTCTATTATAGTCGAGGGGAAAGAAAAATCTTCCATGACACAAATAGGCTGAAGGAATTCATATCCACAAAACCAGCCCTTCGAGAGTCTGGAAGCAATATAAAGAGCTGAAGAAAGGAATGACTATACCCAAGGGATTGCAGAAAGAAATTCAATGAAGGTACAACTGCAGAGAAGTATAGCTATATCAAGAATGTAAACAGAAATAAAAATGGCAGGATTCAATACTCATCATTCATTAATAACTCTAAATATTAATGGACTGAACTCCTCAGTCAAAAGACACAGACTAGGTGAATGGATTAAGAAACAAAACCCATCATTTTGTTGTCTGCAAGAAACTCATCTCATTTTCAAGGACAGACACTATCTCAAAGTGAAAGGATGCAAAATAAATATACCATGCAAATGGTACTAAGAAAAAGGGAGATGTTCCAATTCTAATACCAGACAAAATAAACTTTAAATTAAAACTAATCAGAAGAGATAAAGAGGGCCACTTCATTCTGATCAAAGGAAAAATAAATCAGAGGATATTACAACCATGAACATATAGTCACCAAACTCTGGTGCACCCAACTTCATAAAAACAATACTACAGGACTTTAAGAACCAGATAAAGCCTAACTCATTAATACTAGGGGACTTCGATATTCCACTCTCTCCATTAGATAGGTCAACAGGGCAAAGACTTAACAGAGAGACATCTGAATTAAACAATACCATGTATCAAATTGACTTAATAGACATCTACCGAGTATTCCACCCAAGCAACAAAGGACATACTTTCTACTCAGCACCCCATGGAACCTTCTCCAAAATCGACCATATACTGTGGCACAAAACAAACGTCAGCAAATACAAAAAGAATTAACTAACTCCATGAATTCTATCAGACCACAATGCAATAAAGCTTACAATCAACACCGGAAGAAGCCCTAATCACCACATGAAAACATGGAGATTAAACAACATACTCCTGAATGATTAATGAGTCAAAAGAGAAATTAAGAATGAAAAAAAAGTATTCCTGGAACTAATTGAAAAGGACAACACAACACAGCAAAACCTCTGGGACACGCTGAAAGCTGTCATTAGAGGGAAGTTTATAGCTCTAGTGCCTACATCAAAAAATTGGAAAGAACACAAATAAATGGCTTAACATTTCAACTCAAGACTCTCGAAAAGCAACAGCAAACGAAACCCAAACCCAGCAGCCAAGAAGAAATAACAAAAATCAGGGCAGAAATTAATGAAATTGAAACAAAGAAAACAATACAAAAAATCAACACTTCCAAGAGCTGGTTGAAAAGATAAACAATACTGACAGACCGCTAGCCCAGTTAACCAAAAGAAAGAAAGAGCATCTCCAAACCAACAAAACCAGAGACGCAACAGGAAACATCACAACAGACACCAGGAAGATACAGAACATTATAAGGGAATACTTTAAAAACCTATATGCTACAAAATTTGAGAACCTAAAATAAATGGATGCATATCTAAAGGCATGAAAACCACCAAAACTAAACCAAGAAAAGATTAACAACTTAAACAGACCCATAGCACAAAAAGAAATTTAAACCATAATACTAATACTCCAAACTAAATAAAGCCCAGGACCAGATGGATTTATAGCAGAATTTTATCAGACATTTAAAGGAGATGTACATCCAATACTACTTAATTTATTCAAAAAGATAGAAATGGAGGGAGAACTTCCAAATTCCTTCTATGAAGCCAGCATCACTCTAATACCAAAGCCAGGTAAAGATACAACCAAAAAGGAAAACTATAGACCCATATCTTTAATGAACATAGATGCAAAAATTCTCAATAAAATACTTGCAATCTGCATACAGACACACATCAAAAGGATCATCCACCATGATCAAGCTGGCTTTATTCCAGAGATGCAGGGATGGTTCAATATACATAAGTCAATAAATGTCATAAATCACATAAATGGGCTCAACGACAAGAACCACATGGACATCTCAATAGATGCAGAGAAGGCCTTTGACAAAATTCAACATGCATTTATGTTCAAAGTTCTAGAAGTACTTGGACTGGAGGGAACATACCTCAACATAATTAAAGCCATATATAACAAACCGACACCCAACATCATTCTAAATGGAGAAAAACTGAAAACACTCCCATTGAAATCAGGAACCAGACAAGGCTGCCCGCTATCCCCACTCTTCTTTAACATAGTGCTTGAAACTATTGCAAGAGAAATAAGACAAGAACAGGAAACTAAAGGAGTAATAATTGGAAAAGAAAGAAATTGAGGAAGACATCAGAAGATGGAAGGACCTCCCATGCTCATGGATTGGAAGAATTAATATTGTGAAAATGACCATCCTACCAAGAGTCATATATAGATTCAATGCAATGCCAATCAAAATCCCCATGACATTTTTCAAAGAATTGGAAAAAAACTATCCTAAGATTCATATGGAAGCAGAAGAGACCTCGGATAGCCAAAGCAACCCTGAGCACTAAGAGCAATGCTGGGGGGATTACTATACCAGATTTTAAGCTGTATTACAGAGCTATAATCATAAAACCAACATGGAACTGGCACAAAATTAACCCATAGATCAATGGAACAAAATTGAAGACCCAAATATGAGTAAATGTAACTTCAGCCACCTGATATTTGACAAAGGGGCCAAGAATATTCACTAGAGGAAAGACAGTATGTTCAGAAAATGGTGCTGGCAAAAGTGGATCTCCACCTGTAGAAGAATGAAACTAAACCCCTATTTTTCACCTTGTGCAAAAGTAAATTGCAAAAGGATCAAAGACTTCACTTTCTTTGCTTTTGAAAGCCTGAAACTCTGAAACTGTTAGAAGAAAGCTTTGACAAAAACCTACAAGATATAGGTGTAGGAAAGGATTTTCTAACCCAGACATCAATTGCTCAGGAAACAAGGACAAAAATTAACAATTGGGACCTCATTAAATTAAGAAGCTTCTGTACATCAAAGGAGGCAACCAGGGAAATGAGCAGAAAGCCCACAGAATGGGAGAAAATCTTCACCAGCAATACATCTGAGAGATGTTTAATATCCAGAATATATAACAAACTCATAAAACAGAGAATCAAGACAAGAAGTAACCCAATTAAAAGATGGACTAAGGAGCTGAACAGAGAGTTCTCAAAAGAAAAAGTGAAGATGTCTATGAAGCATCTTAAAAGATATTCAACATCACTAATAATTAGGGAAATGCAAATTAAAACCACTTTAAGATTTCATTTTACCCCAGTCAGACTGACTAAGATCAAGAGAACAAATGTCAACAAATGTTGGAGAGGATGTAGGGAAAGAGCAACACTCATTCACTGCTGGTGGGGCTGCAAACTGGTTCAATCCCTATGGAAAGCAGTGTGGAGAACTCTTAAAAAACTACAAATGAACCTAACATTTGACCCAATTATAGCACTCTTTGGCTTATGCCCAAAGAACTCATCCTATTCCAGAGACACTTGTACATCCATGTTTGTTGCTGCTCTTTTCACAATAGCTAAGAGCTGGAAGCAACCTACCTGTCCCTCAAATGTTGAGTGGATAATGAAAATGTCGTTCATTTATACGATGAGTTTTACTCAGCAGTAAAGAAAGATTAAATCATGAAATTTGCAGGTAAATGGATTGAAACAGAAACTGCTTTACTAAGTGAAGTAACAGACTCAGAAAAAAAATCGACATATGTTTTCCATCACATGTGAATCCTAGAACCAAATCATGAAAAGTGAGTATGTATCCAGACATAACCACAGGAACCAGGATAATGGAAAGGAAACATGGAGGTAAAGAATAAGAAAGAACCTGAAAGAGAAGAACAGTAAGAAATAGGCCTTAATAAGGGAGATATGGGTAAAAATTGGATTAGTTTAAGAGAGGGGGGAGGGAAGGGTATACAAGGAACTTAGGGGATAAAGGGAAAGAAGGAGCTCAAGAGAGGTAGGACAGTAGGAGAAGGGTATTATTAAGGGAGAAAGGAGGGAAATGGGAGTACCTTAATTGGAGAAACCTTGATGGAGGAGTGAGACAATGCGAGAGATAAATAATGCCTAGCTAGTTTTGAAAACCAGTGAGAACCATATTACTCCAACAACCCACTGCCAAATTATACATAGCAGATCAAGAAATATATGTCTAGGTAAGGTTTATCTGAGAACAATTGGCCTTTGCCCAAATTTATGCATATGACACACAGTAATTAAAAGTACCAGAATGGTGAAACTAACCTTCTTGGATGTTTAAAAAACATAGTTTGAGGCCTATAATGATTTGGTCAGAAGGACATATAGGACAATTTTTGTCCTTGCACTCCTAGGTTGACTAGTTCCAGGGGACTATGAGCATCTCTCAAAATGTCCTGTAATTGTGGTGGGTCACCTGTCTTCTTGATCAAGGAGGCTGAGGAGACCCCACCAGATGAACTTGAACCAGTGTCCAGTCTACAAAGAGGAGGGTCAACACAGAGGAATTATTTCCTCCATGCTTCCAAGCAAAGCCAGCCATGGCTGAGCAGGACCTTTGACTTATCTTCACATAGACAGAACTAGTAAAAGAAAGGAGCTAGGGGCTCCTCCCAAGCCCATATGACCCTTGAGGAATAGATCCTCAAATGTTCTTAAGAGTAAAAATACCTTGGTTTATCTGGGCCTACTGTATGGCCTTAAACACCCAAAAGGAAAGTATAACCAAAGATTAAAGGGACCAATATAATTTTTTAAGAGTCCATATGTATAGCTAAAGGCTATATAACAAGCAACAATGCCCGATAGGAGTTACCTTCTTTTGAGCTTTTGGCCAGGGTGGCCAAATGGACTCCCAGATAGTAAACCAACATAGAACTGGGAAAATGAACAGCAGACCCCAATCTTATCTAAAGGAATATTGACAACTGACTTCTGCTAGGTGAGAATCAGCTTACCTTCCTGAAACAAGGACCTCTAGATAGGCTTACTAGATTTTCCAGATGGACAAATAGTGGGGAATGGCTGGGGTGCCACCAACACAGCAGACAGTAACAGGGATATTTAAGTATAAGGGCCTTAGTCAGGGGAGAGAGTCTATGGGAGGGTCCCATCTGGGAAATGGGTGTTAGTGCTCTCTCTCTCCCTCTCTCCCTCACACACACACACACACACACACACACACACACACACACATACAAATCAAAATTTTTAAAATGTATTATATTTGAGTAGGAAGCATGGAAATTCAAATCATCTTAATTAGTAGAGGTGATAAATATTACCACTGAAATCTACCCGATGACTTTACAGACTAGACATACACAGGCACCAAGGATCCAAGTGCAACCGATTGTGACTAGCAATAATTAGATACATACAGATTAGAACTGCAAGAGCCAACATCTCAGTGTTAGTAGCAAAAACAATGAGTCTGTCTGCAAGGAACAATATATTCTAAAATGAATTGGAGATCTTTTTTAAAGGTTAAAAACTCATTCAATTTTGTGTATTACAGGGCTTATATGAGTTCAATATTGTATAACTCTATTAATTCAACTGTGAACCTAGAAACTTACAGCCACTTGTGAAAGAGATGTACTCTTGCTCTGGAGTGTGTTTCTGAATATGTTAAAGCTATAATGAAATGCCTCTTCTCATCATGTTGTTATTAAAACATTTTTAATTAAAAATTTAAAAATAAATTTAAAAGAGACAGACATGAACACTATAAAAGAACCTTGAAATAAACTGAAGAAAACAAGAACAAAAAGAAAGATATCCCATGTTCATAGATGATAAGAATCAATATTGTTAAAATAACCACAAAAATCGATAGACTCAATGCAATCCCTATCACTATACCAATGGCATTCTCTACAATCCAGAAAAAAAATCCATTAGTTTATAGGGAATTGTAAAAATCCCCAAAGAGTCATGCATTCTTAAGCAAAATATAATAGAGCCTGTCTTTAAAATAGAATGCAAAGCTACAGCGATAAAAACAGAACAACATTAAGAAACAATGCATGTATCTAAGACAGATTTTCAGAAATGGTGCTGAGAATGCACATTGGAAGGCCAATCTTTCAATGCTCAGGAAACTGGATAAACATACACAAAAGAATGAAACTAGACCCCTCTCTCTCAGCAGTTATAAAATCAACTCAAAATGCATTTAAGCCTTTAAATGTAAGGCCTGAGACCATGTAACTACTAAAAGAAAGTAGAGGAGGGTTAGAGATGGATTAGCAGTTAAGAGCTCTGGCTCCTTTTGCAGAGGACCTGGGTTCAGTACCCAGCACTCACATGAAAGCTAACAATTATCTGTAACTCTAGCTCCAAGGAATCCAACAGCCTCTTTTGGCATCCTTGGGCATTCATTGTACACACATGGGGCTCTTACAAACATTCAGGAAAAACACTCATACACATAAACTAAAAATAAATTTAAAAAAAGAAATCTCAATTTCAAAAAAACTGACCAACATATTTTAATTTACACAACTAAAATCTCAGATAAATAAATATTTTATTTTAAATCAGCTATTTTTGTATTACTGAATATTTGTGACATACTATTTAGAGCATAATAATAGAAAAAGGAAAAATTACCATGAATTAAGGAATTAGTTAAACTTTTAAGTTTTTTCAGAATTTCATGCCTGAGTAGCATAGTTACATTATTTCCACTCCTTCTTCTCCTTCCAATTCTTGCCACATACACCACTTCTCACTCAATTTCATGACCTATTCTTTAGTTATTATGGTTGCATGTACACATGTGTATACACGCATATGACAAATACTGAATCCATTTAGTGGTGCTGGTATATACATGTATTTAATGATAAGCACTTTGGATTGAATAGCGTATCAGGCAGCTTGTCCCTGGAGGAAATCATTCTCAAATCTTAAGTTTAGGGTTCTGGTTAAAAAGTCAACTCTTGTTCCTCACTTGACCAGGAAGAATTAGTTTCATCCTTATTTTTCCTGTGTTTGGTACAGAAATCTACTTAATCTATTATACTACTTTTTAAGCATTTACATTTATACATCCTGGAAAGAAAGCAAACTTCTTGAAGGCGGTGGTTAAGAACACTGGCTGTTCTTGTAGAAGACCCAGGTTCGAATCCCAGCACCCACATGGCAGCTAACAACTGTCCATAACTCCATCACATACATGCAGGCAATACATGCATACACATAAAATAAAAATAATAAAAAAAATATTTAAAAATAGTGATTATAGAAGGAAGGGAGGAAGAAAGGGAGGAAAGGATCAAGGAAGGAAGAAAGGGAGGGAGGGAGGGAGGGAGGGAGGGAAAGAAGTATATTTTATAACAAAAAATGCAGATGAAGACATAAATATATTTACTTGTGAGCATCTAAAAGTTTGAAAGTTCATTTTATATATGCATATATTAATTGTATAAATTAATTTTCTACTGCACAATCTCAAATAATATTTTCATAATACTTTATTATAAACAAAATGGTATAACATTCACTTATTTGTATTAGAGGAGTAAAATATACTTGAATTAATGATAATGTTTGTATTAAATTTTATGTTGCTTATATATTTAAGTAAAGCATTACATAAATTTTAAGTGAGTTCTTTCATGTCTACAATATTTTTGTTCATGTATACAAATTCTGAGATTGTGTGAAAAGACAGTGTGAGTTGTGGTCCTAGGATATTTGGTAAACAAAGTCATTTTCGTTTTCATTTGCTTCCTAAACCGACATAGTTTTCGGCTTTTAAATCTCTGTATTCCTTGAAAGTATATCTCTCATTGCATTATATTTTCTAATGTATTCATGTAATGCCCCAGCAATGGATTTATTTTTAAATGAAAAAATAAAATTTATGAAGAGACTTGGAAGGAAGAGCCCTCAAACTGAAGCACATAACAATACTGACAATATTTGTTTAAAGCATGAGTTAGGAGAGAGGGGTGAGGAGAGGGGCTGAGGGGTGGGGTAAAGGGGAAGAGTGAGGAGAGACAGGATGAAGGGGGTAAGGAGAGGTCAGTGAAAAGAGGGGTGAGGAGAGTGAGGAGAGGGGGTAAGAAGGATGCAGAGGAGTGAGGAGGTGGGTGAAGTGGGGGTGAAGGGCTATTCCAGTGGCTTCAGCCTTTGGATATGAAGTGAAATTCAGAAAGTTTATTCACATTGAGATAAATAAATGAATGATAGATTTTAAATAATTGGGAAAATCAAAGAACTCAAACTAAGAATCCACACCTTTTAATTTTGTTGAGCATTCTTACATACTTTTTTTTGCAGATTGTGAGGACCTATGGAGGATTCAGTTCAGAAGTTTTATGCTCCTCATCATAAAAATGTGGCAATTCTGGCCTGTTCGAAAATCTAGTGCACAAATGAATTTATAATCAATAAGTTGAAGCTTAGCATTCCAATAATAATGCTAATTATACCATCCCTTTGTACATTACATAAATGATTATGAATTATGATTATGATTACATGCATAATTCAAAATTATGGGGACACTCACTTCAGCATCAGTGTATATGTGTGACAAACATAGACCAGTCAGGATGACAAATAGTTCAAATGAAGCTCATCAACATGGTTATTTGTAGTGCTGTGGGTAGAATTAGGGATTCATTTTGGGATGACCTGTCCCTGAAGAGGAGCAAAAGAGCCACCATTACTAGATCACATTTGAAAATGTAGATGAAATATGGGGAATGATGTCAATGGATCATGGAAAGGAAGCCATGAGCTATAGTCACAAGAGAGGATCTACAGCTAGAAAAGGAGAAGGGCACGGACTGAAACTAGCAGAAAACATGAGAGAGTAATGATTCTTCTCCTCTCCCAAGTACTGCTCCTGACTCTCCTCAGCCACACTTCCTAAGAGTCTAGAGGAAAATGAGGAATTTACAGATTCCAGCATCTTTGGGCAAAGAGCAGGAAAAAGAAGAATGGCCAATGGTCCAGAGTCAACTTGGAGAGCAATCAAATTCCAACAGAGATTTACCGAGAAAGAACGTTTTATTTGTAAATTTTTTATTGAACTTTTGTGTATTTCGTATGGAACATCTTAATCATTTTTATACCCTGTTCCCCATCGGCACCTTCCCATAGAGACACACACACACACACACACACACACACACACACACACACAAACACACACACACACACAGGAATTCATAGATTCTGTCATTTGTATTAAGGCCTATCAAGTCAAGTTAGTGTCCCCAGATGGCCTCTGTGCAAGTTCATCCACTGGGGTCCAGTCAATATATCTCGAGTCCCTCCCTTTAAGAAGATCACCTCTTCCTTGCCCAGCAGTAATCGGCTGCCAATAATTCTTCAAGTAAGAGTGGGATCTGCTGCCCATATCCACAGTTCTGTACTGAATTTTTCTCTGCTTGAGTTTGCATAGGCCTTGTGCATGCTGACAACATTACTGTATGTTCATATGAGCAAGGTTCCAGGAGCCTGTAGGACTCTATTTCCATATGGTCATGCACCTCCTCCCTGGACCTTACAATCTATTTTTTAAAATTAGTGTTTAATCTCAAACCCCAGACTTGTTAAGCAAGTAATTAAATTGACAGAGATAACAGCCAATAACAAGATGTTTCCCGTGGCCCATCATCTAGCTAGAATTTCCCTTCTTCATTATTTCTGTGTTTACTAACAACTGGAGGACAAATTATGTCCATGTTGACCAACTGCCATGATCATTTAGTAAGAAATATACATGTCCCAAGAAATTACAAGTAAAGAAAGAAACTGGTCAAATTTTCCTGCAAAATATCGTATAGCACATTGCATTTTCTTTTTTAAATTATGCTTTACTTTTGAAAATTTCATACATCAGTTTCCTAGTCGCTTTCTATTGCTGTGATAAAAACACTGAACAAAATCAACTTAACGAGCAAGTTTATTTTATCTTACATCTCCCAGGTCACAGTTCATCACTAAGGGAAGTCAGGTCGGGAACTCAAGGAAGGAAACTGGAGGCAGGAGCTGATGCACAAAACATGGAGGAACAATGCCTACCACTTCCTTCATGGGCCTGTTCTCAGTCGGCTTTCTTACACAACATAATACCACTTGCCCAGAGCCAGAGGACTGAGCCCTCCCATATAACTCAACAATCAAGAAAATGCCCCACAAATATGGCCACAGGTCAATCCAATGAAGGAAAGTCCTCGGTTGTGGTTCCCTCCACCAAGGTGTGTCAAGTTGACAACTGAAGCTACTGCAGTACCCAGGAGCATTGTATTGGAACTATTTCCACCGCTCCCAGGTCCTCTTCCAACTCCTCCCTCTCTTCTGTCCCTCATAGTTTCTTGTCTCCTTTGATTGTCATGGCATCAGTGTCCACTTTATTTAATAATAAACTGGAACATATATAAGGCCATGGAAATTGAAGGCTTTTCTTGAGATTTTGGTATGAAACACAGTTCCATTTTGGGAGTTAGAATTTTGTTTGTTGATGTCCATGAAATTAGTATTAACATTATTATTGACTTTTTCAAAGCTGGAAACTATTTTTGAAAGTTAATTTTACTTTTGTTAAAACCATGAGAGAAACAGTATCTCTGAGATATGGGAATGGGCCATGTGATAACATAGAACACTAATTATTGATGAATCCACTTGAAGATCCAAAAGAATTCAAATATTAAGATAAATAGGACTGATGTTGTCCAATCCCAAGTGGTCAGCCCTAAACATATGTACAAATGAGAAACACTGAATGGACTCAATAGATTGTTGTGTGTATATGCAACAATAATCATAGTAGAGATCATGAATCTGAGAGAGTATGGGGTTGTAAGCAGTTGGAGTAAAGATGGGGCGAAGTGGAAATCACTTAAATACAGTGTATACATGTATAAAATTCTCAAAAAATGAAAATTTATAAAACAAAAAGAACTCATAAGTTATATCAAATAACAAGAAAAGCAAAACTCTGAAAATTCTCTCACCTCTAATCCCAGCACTTGGAAGACAGAGGCAGTTCCATCTTTGTGAGTTTGAGGCCAGCCTTCTCTACAGGCCAGCCTGGTCTACACGGTCAGTTCCAGGCCAGCTGGGGCTACATAGAGACCCTGTCTCAAAAGAAAAAGAAAAAATATTGAACGGAAATAAATACAACTATAATCTTTTTATTGACTTTTAAAATGTGTGACTTCTGTCTTCAGTGATATCAGCATATAAATAAATAATTCAATGTTATTTGTTATCTCTTAATAACATGTAGCTAGGGACCAAATTTAAAACAGAAAGTATAGATGTGTAGCCGGGTACAGTAGTACATGCCTTTAATCTCAGCGCTTGGAAGGCTGAGGCAGGTACATCTCTGTGAGACTAAGGTCAGCCTAGTGTACATAGTGAGTTCCAGGATAGCTGGGGTGACTGGGAGACCCTGTCTCAAATTAAATAAATAAATAAATAAAATAAAATAATAATAAAATGAAGTAAAAGTATAATCAAATCAGAAACTAAAAAATAGTGAAAAATAAATACTGGCAAAATGTTATCCATATACCTACAAAGATGCTGTGTACCATCTGATACTTTTATATATTGCTCTCAGGAAACAAGGACTCTTCAGTTCAGTATAGCATATAACATACATTTTATATAGACATACATAAAATACTATTTATGTATATGCAGAAAACTAACATCAATGTGTTAGAAATGAACTAACATGTAATACAGTATTATCTTTGGCTTTATATTGTTCTATTTATTGGTCAATATAATGTCGGTATGAGTCCTTTAGCAGGATTGATGGCCTGGGTGGGGGCAGGGTCCCTACATGTCCTAGAGCAAGTCCCAAGAGGGCAGCCACTACAACTTCTAGCACTTTATTATTGGTTAATTTGGGGCTTCTTTCACCAAGATGACATAGTTAGAAGGATGTCACTGTGCAAATCAATACCTAGGGCCTTGCATTGATGTGTCTGCAACCTTAAACAACAGCTGTGTCTACAACCATCTCTTGAGTTGTCAGGAAACTAATTATGGTAAGCGCGTTTACTTAGAAAATGACTTTGTAAGAAAATTCTGACCTCTTCATGTGCAACTCCGACAGCTCACTGCAAACTCAGCAGCTGCTTTTGAGCTGTCTCTGACAGCCTAGAGTTTTGTCTATCTGTTGTCAAAAGTGTGCAAAGATCTCACTGACAGAGAAATTAAAATGCACATGTAATGCAGCTTAAGCAATAAGAACAGGTGACAATTTTTTAAAAAACAGATGATGCTTGCAAGTTTGATGCCTCCTGACTCTAGTTGTGTTAACATTTCCCACAAAAGCTTCTGCCTGTTTCCTGGCATTCCATAGACTACAAATACTTGATATATTTGAAAAAGATATGTAATAATTTTCTTATAATTTTCCTCTCAAGAGTTCTTTAAAATATATGAGCACTCTCATAATTCATACTAATTCAAACCATTGAATTCAATATGTTCTAAGGCTTCAAACTATGCTTTTCATAACTATCTTATTTAATCCTGTACTTATGTTCCTTTTCTTGAAAACAGATATAAAATAAAATCAATGTATTCACATAATGTGTAATATTAAACATAAGCTGCATAGGAAGAAGTGTAAAGCTAGCAAAAATAGGAAGACTTGCATCTCATAAACATTTTCTAAGAATCAATTTTAGGCCATTAAAAAGATTGTAACTCTTAAAATCATATATAAAAATAATCGTATGCATGATGGAAGATAAATCAGATTACTTAAAATTAACTGCATGATTTAACATTATATGTGTTTTTTTCTTTGTTTGAATCATAAGGCATTTTAAACTTAAAAAAAATATATTCATGTGATTTCCATGGGGGTGTCCTAACAAGTTTCAACACTGTCTTTAGCCATGGAATCCGGGTGTCAAAATTGAAATATTAATATCTGTTTAGAAACATACTAAAAAACTAAGAACTTATGTGTTCATTGTCTGTTTCTCTTTCTGTTATTAAAATTTATCTAGTTAATATATTGTAGTAACATACATAAATTAAGTACAGATATCTGAAGGTATTATATACATGAATTAATTATTTTATACAATATTGAACTAGAATTCCAAGCCAGGCAGACCTTGTTAGATGTTTTCTATATTTATATACAATATCCTCAAACCTGAAAGCACTGCCTTTTCATTCCTAACATTATATTTTATTTTTTATTTCAAAATTTCATAAAACAGAATCATAACTTATATGGTGTTTGTTGGTTTCCATCTCTTTTTTTTTAATGTGTATGAGTTTATTGCCTATACTCATATCATGGAATGCCCACAGGGGTCAGAAGAAGATATTCCCCTGGAACTGGAGTTATGGATGGTTGTTAGCCACCATGGGGTGCTGGGAATTGAACCCAGATCCTCTATGGGAGCAGTCAGTACTCTTTAACTGCTGAGCCATCTCTCAGTCCTGACTTCCATCCTTTATTCAATGTATTTTTAAATTTTCCATGCTTTATGCACCATCTTTACTTTTGACACTATTTACTTATTGTTTATTTATTTATTTGTTTGTTGAGTCAGTGTCTTCGTTGCTGTGTGTGCTTCACAGCAAGACTTAATATCAAGCAATGAGAGTCTTTAATTGCTCTTCTCTTCAAAATATTTTGACTATTTTTCTTTATCATTCTTTTATACAAACATTGCATCAAGTTTTCAAATTCCATAAACCCTGCAGCTTTATTTTTTATTGTGTGACAAAAATAGCTTTTTCTAGATAGTTTTCTGTTGCTGTGATAAACAAAATGATCAAAAATCAACTTGGGAAGGAAAGGTTTATTTGGCTTACACTTTCTGTTTACAGTCCAACACTGAGAGCTGGAACTCAAGACAGGAAGTGAAGCAGAAACTGTGGAGGAACTCTGTTTACTGATGTACTTCCCCTGACTTGCTCATATACAGCTCAAGCCCACCTGTCCAGAGATGGTGCTGCCCACAGTGGGCTGGGCCCTCCCATGTCAATCAGCAATCAAGAAAATGCCCCCAAAGACATGCCCACAGGCCAAACTGGAGAAGGAAATTCCTCAAATGAGATTCCTTTTTCCCAGGTGTGACTATATTTGTGTCATGGTGGCAACAACTATTACAGATCTCAAGAACAGCTATCCACAGTATCATATAGTTAGGAAAAATACTATATGAATAGATTTTGATAGAGGAACAAAGAGAAAACCTTTCTAATATTTCCCTTTATTTCACATTAAATAAAGAGGTATATTGAATTTAAAGGAAATTTTGTTTCATTTATTATTGAACATTTTGAACGACTCAATTTTTATTTAATTAGAGAACAAATTATAATACTTCCCACTAAAAGAAATGGTAACAGACTTTCATCTTAAAACCTTTATCTGTATTCTAATTTTTAAGAATGAATTAGAACCAGTAAGGGGAATTTTTCATTACAATACATTTTTAAATGCTTTAGTTTAATTTTTGGTATGTGAGTTTCTGTGTCACCAGAGATGTTTATATAAACATGAGTGCAGGTAGCCACAAAGGCCAGGAAGAAGATGTAGGATTCACTGGAGCTGGACTTACAGTGAGCTGTAAATCACTGAATATGGAGGGCAAGGAATGTAATTTGAGTCCTCTACAGGAGCAGTATGAAGTTTTAACTGTTGATCCCTCTCTTCAGTCCTGCAAACCTTTTTAAACTATGTCAAAGTGCTGTTTCTTCTAAATCTTCAAATTGTCTTTTCTCATTTTTGTGGGTATTCCCTGGTTATTTTCACATATTTCATTATTTACATACACACATACACATATTAAAGTGAGTATAAATGTACATATTTATTATATTGATATTTCTATTAAACATTATATTTGGAAATTGGTTTCCAGTATTTTATTTTTAGAATAAAAAGATATGTATTTCTACCCTATTTCCTTAAAAATAGAATTTTTAAACTTTAAAGAAAATTTTGCCTCTGCATGCACCTTGACTCCCCGAGGCTCACTCACCCTCCCATCTCCCCTGCAGGTCTCTCTTCCTAGCCTGGGTCATGTCCCATTCCTTTATTGGTGCCCCAGACACCTAGGAAACCACCATTGATTCTTCCTGATCCTGTGCATCCAGAACAACTCAGTTCTGTCTCAGGTACCCAGGAACACTGCTTCTGGGCCTGCCCAGCCCTCAACTCCCTCTGCTTCCCTGGGCCTACAGGATCTGCAGGCCTCTCTCCTACATACAGGCCTTGCTCTCTGGGGTAGATTGGGCCCTCCACTCCTTGACTCCCCCAGCCTCACTCACCCTCCTATCTCCCCTGCCGGTCTCTCCTCCTAGCCTGGATCCTGTCCCATTGCCCATGTCTTGGTGCACCAGACACCTGGGTAACCACCACTGCTTCCCGATCCTGTGCATCCAGAGCAACTCAGTTCCTTCTCAGTCCCCAGGAGCACTCTAGGCCTAGCCATGCACTCACCTTCCTCTGCCTCCCTTGGTCTGCACAACCCATCAGCCTCTTCCTGGATGCCAGGGCTGACCATTCCTCTTCCTGGTCCTTTGCATTCAGACCAAGCCAGCTCCTCAGTGCAGTCCCAGGAGCCCTTGGAGTCTCCTCCAGCTCCCATCTTCCTTTGAATCTCAGGGAGGCACAGTCACCAGCTGCCCTAGTCCAGCATCTTTCCTGGGCCCCTGCTCCCAGGCCAGTCCAAACCCTACATTCTGGAAGCCAATTCTAGAGGGATCCAGACCTTAGGAGAAAGCCCAAGAGCACCTGATCCTCATCTGACTTGGGCCTACTTGGGAACTCCTGAAGACAAAGCAATCTGGCCATTCCAATATAAAATCAAAAGAGAGAACTGGAAGCTTAGAGGAACCAGCCTTTCACGCCCAAAAAGTAAACCCCAAAAACATGAAGTTACAAAAAGAAGCAGACCTAAACTTGAAGGCTTGAGTCTCACACAAGAATCAGAAACTACAAAAGAAATCCACATGCCAAAATCACAGAGAAAAAAACATGAAAAACCAAAATACCACATCACCACCAAATACCAATAGTCCTCTAGAGGAGTACAATGAGAACCCCTTAGAGATAATGCAGGACATGGAACTCAAAAGAACAGTTATAAACATGATAAAAGAATTCAGTGAATTTAAAGAACACATAAACAAAGAAATCAAAGAACTGAGGGAAGATAGGGACAAACTTTTGAATGAATTCAGAAAAGAGAAATATTGAAGAATACTCAGGCTGAAATGAAGAAGGAAGTGAAACCCTCATTAAGCCAGTTAGAGATGACAGGAGAAAGTCTCACCAATAGGATGAATGAAATGGAAAACAGAGGATCAAGACTGGAAGATAAAGTAGACAACTAGACCACTCAAGCAAAGATTACGAAAAATTTAAGAAATCACAAGAATGGAATATGCAGGAATTGTGTGACACCATAAAAAGGCCAAACTTACAAATCATAAGCATACAGAAAGGAGAAGACTCCCAAGATAATGGCATGGGCCAGATCTTCAACAGAATCATGGAAGAAAATTTTCCAGAATTAAAGAAAGACATGCCCATACAAATACAAGAAGCATATAGAACACCAAACAGGCAGGACCAGAAAAGAAACTCTCCACGGCACAGCACAGTAAAAACAATAAACATACAAAACAAAGAGACAATACTGAAAGCTGCAAAAGGGAACAAGTCACATATAATGGAAAACCCATGAGGATTACAGCTGACTTTTCAGTGAAAACTATGAAAGCCAGAAGAGCCTGGACCAAAGTATTCCCAGTTTTAAATGACCACAGATGCCAACCCAGACTACTATACCCAGCCAAAATGTCTATTATAGTTGAAGGGGAAAGAAAAATCTTACATGACATAAATAGGCTGAATGAATTCATGTTTACAAAACCAGTCCTTCAGAGAGATCTGGAAGCAATACAAAGAGCTGAAGAAAGGAACGATTATACCCAAGGGGTTGCAGAAAGAACTCCAAGGAGAGTATAACAGTGTAAAAGTACAACTATAGCAAGAATATGAACAAAAAAATGACAGGATTCAATACTCATCTTTCATTAATAACTTTAAATATTAATGGACTGAACTCCCTAGTCAAAAGACACAGACTAGCTGAATGGGTTAAGAAACAAAACCCATCTTTTTTTTTGTCTGCAAGAAAACCATCTCACTTTCGAGGACAGACATTATCATAAAGTGAAAGGATGGAAAAAAAAAATATACAAAGCAAGTGGTACTAAGAAAAAAGCAGGTGTAGTGATTCTAATATCTGATAAAATGGACTTTAAAACTAATCAGAAGAGATAAAGAGGGCCACTTCATTCTGATCAAAGGAACAATAAATCAAGAAGATATTACAATCATGAACATATATTCACCAAACTGGTGCACCCAACTTCATCAAAACAATACTGCAGGACTTTAAGACCCAAATTAATCCAAACTCATTAATACTACTAGTGGACTCAATACCCCACTATCTCCATTAGATAGATCAACAGGGCAGAGAGTTAACAGAGAGACATCACAATTAAACAATACCATGTATCAAATGGACCTAACAGACATCTACTGAGTATTCCACCCAAGCACCAAAGGACATACTTTCTACTCAGCACCCCATGGAACCTTCTCCAAAAATCAACCATATACTGGGGAACAAAACAAACCAAAACAAGTACAAAAAGAATGAAATAATTCCATGCATTCTATCAGACCACAGTGCAATAAAGCTTACAATCAACACCTGAAGAAGCCCTAATCACCACATGAACACATGGAGATTAAACAACACACTCCTGAATGATGAATGGGAAAAGAGAAATTAAGAAAGAAAAGTATTCCTGGAATTAGATGAAAAGGATAATACAACATGACAAAACCTCTGGGACACGCGGAAAGTGGTCCTAAGACAGAAGTTTAAAGCTATGAGTGCCTACATCAAAAAATGGGAAAGAAAACGAATAAATGACTTAACGTTGCAACTCAACACACTTGTAAAGCAACAGCAAACAAAACCCAAACACAGCAGACAAGAAGAAATAACAAAAATCAGGGCAGAAATCAATGAAATTGAAACAAAGAAAACAATACAAAGAATCAACAATTCCAAGAGCTGGTTGTTTGAAAAGATAAACAAGATTGACAGACCGCTAGCCAAGTTAACCAAAAGAAAGAAAGAGCACCTCCAAATCAACAAAATCAGAGATGAAAGGGGAAACATCACAACAGACCCCAGAAAGATACAGAACATTATAAGGGAATACTTTAAAAACCTATATGCTACAAAATTTGAAAACCTAAAAGAAATGGATGCATATCTAAAGGCATGGGAACCACCAAAACTAAACCAAGAAGAGATTAACAGCTTAAACAGACCCATAACACAAAAATAAATTTAAACAGTAATACAAAACCTCCCAACTAAATAAAGCCCAGGACCAGATGGATTTATAGCAGAATTCTATTAGACATTTAAAGAAGGTTTGCATCCAATACTACTTAATTTATTCAAAAAATAGAAATGGAGGGAGAATTTCCAAATTCCTTCTATGAAGCCAGCATCACTCTAATACCAAAGCCTGGTAAAGACACAACCAAAAAAGAAAACTATAGACCCATATCCTTAATGAACATAGATGTAAAAATTCTCAACAACATACTTGCAAACCATATACAGACACAAATCAAAAAGATCATCCACCATGATCAAATCGACTTTATCCCAGAGATGCAGGGATGGTTTAATATACGTAAGTCAAAAAATGTCATAAATCATATAAATGGGCTCAAAGACAAGAACCACATAGTCATCTCAATAGATGCAGAGAAGGCCTTTGACAATATTCAACATGCATTTATGTTCAAAGTCCTAGAGGGAATTTGACTGGAGGGAACATACCTTAACATAGTAAAAGCCATATATAACAAACCCACAGCCAACATCATTCTAAATGGAGAAAAACTGGGCACATTCCCATTAAAATCAGGAACCAGATAAGGCTGTCCACTATCTCTACTTATCTTTAACATAGTGCTTGAAACTCTTGCAAGAGAAATAAGATAAGAGCAGGAAATTAAAGGAGTAATAATTGGAAAATAAGAGATCAAATTAACCTTTTTTGCAGATGATATGATATTATACCTAAGACATGCCAAAAATTCCACCAGAAAACTCCTAGAAATTATTAACAAGTTCAGTAAAGTGGCAGGATACAAAATTAACCTACAAAAGTCTAAGACACACCAAAAATTCCACGTTCAGTATTTTTAACATGTTCAGTAAAGTGGAAGATTACAAAATTTATCTATAAATGTCTGTATCCTTTCTATATACCAATAACAAGCAATCAGAGAAAGAGCACATGGAAATGGTCCCTTTCACAATAGATGCAAAAAAAATATCTCAGAATAAACCTCACCAGAGACATTAAAGATCTTTACAATGAAAATTTTAAATTTTTTAGAACGAGATTGAATAAGACAACAGAAGATGGAAAGACCTCCCATGCACATGGTTTGGAAGAATTAATAGCATGAAAATGACCATCCTACCAAAAGCCATTTATATATTAAATATAATGCCAATCAAAATCTCCATGACATTTTTCACAAAATTAGAAAAAAAAAAAACATTCTAAGATTTATCTGGAAGCACAAAAGACCTTGAATAGCAAAGCAACCCTGAGCACTAAGAGCAATGATGGGGAAATTAGTATATCAGATTTTAAACACTATTACCGAGCTGTAGTCATAAAAAGAGCATGGTTCTGGCACGAAAATAGACCCATAGATCAACGGAACAAAACTGAAGACCCAAATATGAGTAAAAGGAATTTCACTTGATATTTGACAAAAGGAGGAAAGACAACATGTTCAGCAAATGGTGGATCTCCACCTGTAGAAGAATGAAATTAAGCCCCTATTTTTCTCCTTGCACAAAAGTCACTTCCAAACAGATCAAAGACCTTAATGTGAAGCCTGTAACTCTGAAACTGTTAGAAGAAAGCATTAGCAGTTACCTACAAGATATAGCTGTAGGAAAGGATTTTCTGAACCAGACATCTATTTCTCAAGAAACAAAGTCAAAAATCAACAAATGGGACCTCATTACCCTAAAATCTCCTGTACATCAAAGGAGGAAACCAGGGAAGTGAAGAGAAAACCCACAGAATTTTACTTGACAGTAAAGAAAGATGAAATCATGAAATTTGCAGGTAAATGGATAGAACTAGAAACTGTTATACTAAGTGAAATAACACAGACTCAGAAAAAGAAACGATGTATGTTCTCCCTCATAAGTGGATCTTAGCACCAAATCCTGATAAGTGAGTATGTAACCAGACATAACTACAGGAACAAGGATAATGGAAATGAACCAGGGAGGTAAAGGAAAAGAAAGAATCTGAAGACAAGAACAGTAGGAAACAGGCCTTAATAAGGGAGATATGGATAAAAATGGGGTTATTTTAAGGGGAGGAGGGAGGGAAGGTTATACAAGGAACCTAGGGGATAAAGGGAAAGAAGATCAAGAGAGGTGGGACCATAGGAGAAGGGGATTATTGAGGAAGAAATGGGAAAAATGGGACTACTTTAAATGGGGAAACCATGGTGGAAGTGTTAGACAATGTGAGAGATAAATAATGCCTAGCTAGTTTTGAAAAAAAATCAGAGGGAACCATGTTATTCATACAACCTACTGACAAATTATACATACAACTAGCTCAAGAAATACAATATATGTATAGTATATGGGTTTATCTGAGTATGTTTGGTCTTTGCCTAAGCTTTATCTACCTAGCACATGGTAACTAAAAGTACCAGACTGGTTGAATTAATCTTCTTGGATGTTTTACAGACTTACTTTGAGGCCTATACTAATTTGGACAAAGCAACATAAAGGACAGTTTTTGCTCCTTGCCCTCATAGGTCAACTAAGCTCCAAGGGACTATGAGCATCTCTCAAAATGTCCTGTAACTGTGACGAGTCACCTGTCCTCTTGATCAAGGAGGCCATGGAGACCCCATCAAATGGACTTGAACCAGTGTCCAGTCTACAAAGAGGAGAGTCAACAAAAAGGAAACATCTCATTCATGCTTTTGAATGAAACCAGCCATGGTCGAGCAGGACCTTTGACTTGTCTTCACATAGATGGAACTGATAAAAGGAAGAAGCCAGGGGCTCCTCTCAAGCCCATGTGACTCCTGAGGAACAGATACTCAAACAGCCTTAAGAGTAAAAATAAATTGGTTTATTTGGGCCAACTGTATGGTCTTAAACACCCAAAAGAAGTATAACCAAAGTTTAAAGGGGTCAATATATATATTTTTAAGAGTCCATGTGTATAGCTAAAGGCTACATAACAAGAAACAATGCCAGACAGGAGATATCTTCCTTTGAGCTGTTGGCCAGGGTGGCCCAAGAGACTCTCAGACAGTAACCCAGCATAGAACAGGGAAACTGAATCGCAGACCCCAATCTTATCTAAGGGAATATTGGCAACTGATTGCTACTAGATGAGGAAGAGCTGATCTTCCTAAAACAAGGAAAGCTAGATAGGCTGACTAGAGTCAGCAGATAGACAAGGACTAGGGAATGGCTGGGGGCACCAACAACACAGTGGACAGTAACAGGGATGACAGAGTATATGGGCTCTTGTGGGGGAGGGGGGCTATGGGACGGTGCCATTTGGGATGTAGGTATATAGATGAGATTGTTTGGGATGTTCTGTATGAAATACACACTCAAAAAATTAACAAATTTTTAAAAAGTTATATTTGAGGAAGAAGCATAAAAATTTGCTTCATGTTAATTAGTAGAGATGAAAAACATTACCATTGAAATCTACCTGATGAGGTGTCAAGGATCCAAGTGTAACTGACTGTGACTAGTAATGATCAGATACATAGAGATTAGAGATGCATATGCAAATATCTAAGTGTTAGTAGCATTAAAAATGAGTCTTTCTGTAGGAAACTGTATATTTTAAAATGAAATGGAGATCTTTTTAAAGGTTAAAACCTCATTCAATTTTATGTTTTATCGGGTTTATACTGAGTTCAATATTGTATAACTGAATTCAACTGTGAACCTAAAAATTTACAGCCACTTTTGAAAGAGATGAATCTTTGCTCTGGAAATTAGATTGAATATGTTAATGCTGTAATGAAATGTAATGTTCTTCTAATCATGTGGTTATCAAATAAATAATTTTTAAAAATGTAAACAAAAATAAAAAATAAAAATAAACCAATAGGATTCAGTCACCAGAATTGAACTACATTGGTAACCTAATCTAATACTGAACACCTCCAAAAAAAAAAAAAATCATCTCTGAACACCATGGATTGGTTCCCTATTCTTTAATACCTCACAATGGGATTATCAACATCTTTCAGAAGGTCATAAACCATATCCAACTCAGCAGGAAATGCAGAAGCATAGTTTTGTTAGATGACCATTCTTTCTACTATACTTGCAACTCTTCTGTTTGAAATTATTTAATATAAAGCTTAAATATTCAAAGTCTTCCTAATCTTGTTAGTATGTTACAGAAATTCAGTATTTTTCATCATTAGGGAAATACAAATCCAGATTTTGAATTTTTTTTTTGTTTATTTCTCTTTGAAAAAAGACTTCCAGGGCTATGCAGCCCAAGTTGGACATGAACTCAACAATCCTCTTCATTCAGCCTCCCAACTACTGGGATGGCAGGAATGTATCACTATGCCTGGCTTGCATTTACCACTTTTTAAGAGATTTCACATCCACATTGTTTTTAAGACATGATCTCTCACTGTCCTGCAGATTGCCAAATAGATTAGGCATACTAACCAATCAACACCAGGGGTAAGCGTTCCCAGCCCTGGGACTGCAAATGCTACCATGCCTAGCTGTTTATAATGGGTCCTGTTGATTGAATTTAGGTTCAAATGTTTGTAAGGCAAGCAGTTTACCAAGTGTGCTATCACCAGCACCATAAATTACTTCTTTAAAAACGATGATCTATGAAGTAAAGAGATAGGCTATTGTTATCATGGAGAATTAAATATCTTTCAATAATCATGAATTAAGAATGTCACGTGGTTTTTAAATTTTATGTATTTATTCACATATATGTATAGAGTGTGTTTGTTTGTTTAAGTGTATTGCCTGCATGTGTGTAAGTGCACATGCATTATGCAGTGTATGTGGAAGAGGGCATCAGATCCCCTGGAACTGGAGTTAGGACATCTGCTAGCCACCATGTGGGTGCTGGGAATCAAACCCAGGTCCACTGCAAGAGCAAAAAGTGCTGAGCAATCTCTCCAGCCCCCATGTCATGTGTTGTAAAAGTAGGCGAAGAAAGTGGTAATGTGAACTAGAAGTAAGTCTATGTTAATGTGAAGAAGAGGCAGTTATAAGAAGGCTTCTCTTTGAGCTAGAAGAGGCAGTTATAAGGCAGCTGCTCTTTGAGTAAGCAGGTCCCAAATTCTTAATCCAAGTTATATGCCAGGTTCACTGCATGATTTGAGGACATTTCTTAGCTACCTTTCAATCTCAATTCCTCCATAAATAAAATCTGGAAATAATCACCTCAATTCATGGGTTTTGGTAATGAGCTCAAACTTTTCCTAGCAGTAAAAGCTGTTAAGCAAGATCTTTAATAGAATGTAGAGTGGGTGGTCTTGGCACAGGGAAACTAAATATAGGGGAAGGTCAGCCAGTTTTAAATTTTGGCTTCAGAGAAATTAGTGGGATTAGATGTCAAGTAATTTTAATTTTCCCTCTGGAAAAGGAGATAAACATTTCTGCTGATGTCAGGAATTTGCAGAAAGTGAAAGTTTGAAAAAGTAACTAGAAAATATTTGGCAAAAACTTAATAAATGAATATTTAAAAAAAAAAACTTATGGAGTGGTTATAAAGTACATATTGTACTGGACTAGTTTTGAGGTTCTCTTGCATGCCCATTAAACCAATAGACCAATTTGTGTGGCAGCTAACCTAGGAGCCCAAAAGTGAGAGCTCCACATAAAAGTATATGCACAAAGATTCAGTTGTAAAACTCATCTGCATTGACTGCAAATTGCTTTGCTTTGAAGTGAAGGGGAGTTGTTAAAATCGAATATAAAGGACGTTATTTCTCCCTAAGAGATCAGTTTTTCTAGCCAGGCGTGTTAGTGCATGCCTGTAATCCTCACACGTGGGAAGCTGAGGAAGGAGGGTCATGAGTTCAAGGACAGCCTGGCATTCATAGTCAGAGAGGGGAGGGGGAAGAAGGGAGAATGAGGATGGAGAATAGAAAAGAAGAGGCAGGAGAAGGAAAGGAGGAGAGGACAAAGGACTAGTTTGTTCTCAAAAGAAATAACCAACCTGAACTTTGTGAACAAATCTGCTTCTAAAATGAATATATCTATACATATACATAATATATATTTACACATATGTGTATATATTTCAGTTTGTTTTTCATTTTAATTGCATGCACACAATTGTCACACAAATCCTGTTCATTACTTAAAACATTATTTTTTAAAATATAGAACTAAGACATATTCATATATTAACTTGAATGATTTCATTCAAGTGTCTCTGTAATATTTAAAAATCTGTTTACAAGTTGGGCTTAGACTATTATAATTATCATTTTGGATATGGACTAATATGACTAATTAAATTTTTTAGTTTAGCTTAACTAGCTATACCATAATTCTCAGTTAATAGGGCACATGGCTTAACTGACATTCAATTTGCCTCATATTTAGATATGCCACTAACTGTTTATATGAACTAAACCTTTCAGTTCTTAACATTTATCTGTAAAATATAAAGTAATAACACTGTTTATCTCCTAGGAATATTGTGATGATTTAAGTAGGTGCTCATGCAAGTCATTTGGGTAATGTGGAATTTAGTTTCTTTTTTCTCTTAAGTACTAATGGCCATGAATATTACCAGTTATGAATACCCTGTCCTCTAATTCTAATTGTAACTCTAAGGTTTGTAATTAATTTCAACTTCTGGGTTGAATTGAGTCTAAAGAAAACTGCTTAAACCAATAAACCAATCTTTAATAAGTACAAATACCTTAAATTATAAAAACCAAAAGAAGTTAATATGAATACTACATCATGTATCAATCAGGTATTCATAATTAGTATGTAACTAACACAGGTAAAATGTTTGAACTGTTTTACTTAAAATCTTGTCTTGGTAATTTAGTCTTAAAATCTATGTCCCATGTATCACAAAAGTCTATTTTATTTTTATAAGTATCTCATAAAAATTAAAAAGAGAAAATAAAATGAATGTGTCACTGAAATTGTTAGCTTAACAGTTTCCTCTTTGCAGCGGCTCAAAAAGGTTTATTAACCTATCTATGGTATCAAAGTAGGTGAATAATAAAATTAAAATTAAAGTCACATGACCTTAATTTCATTTTTGTCATTGTGCTGACTTCTCAGGAACCAAGTATTTAATGGGAGTAATAATTTTGCATCTAGGAATTGACCTAGTACACTGTTCTAGTTTGCTTTCTATTGCTGTGATAAACACCACTACCAAAAGCAACTTGGGGAGGAAAGGGTTTATTTGGCTTATACATCCCAAGAACAGTCCATTACTGAGGTAAGCCAAGGCAGGGACTCAAGCAGGGCAGGAACCTTAAAGCTGGAACTGAACAGAGACCACGGAAGAGTGCTGCTCACTGACATGCTTCTCCTGGCTTCCTAAGCTACTTTTTTTATACAACCCACACTCAACTGCCCAGGGAAGTCACTGCACAGTGGGTTGGAGCCTCTACATCAATTAGCATTTAAGAAAATGCCCCGTAGACATGCCCACAGGCTAACCAGAAGGAGGAAATTCCTCGGTTGTGGCTCCCTCTTCCCAGGTATTTCTAGTTTGACTTAAATTGATGAATACTAACCAGCACAATTGACTCTGACATACAAACACATCCCCATTAAACTATAGCCTTTTCTTTCTTGTTGTTCCCTAAGAGCTCATGTTAATGTCATAATATAAAAACACATTCCAACTTAAAAGTTGTAGAATAGAGCTGCAGAGCTGGCTCAGATGTTAAGAACACAGGCTGCTCTTGCAGAAGACCCAGGTTCAGTTTTCATCAGCAACATGATGGCTAATAAACAGCCATAACTCCAGTTCCAGTGGATCCTATGCCTTCTTCTGACTGACCTCATTGCAAAATTGCATGACATGGGGGCACTCACATACATGTAGTCAATATGTTCATACATATAAAATAAAAATAATAAGTAATTCCTTTTAATTACGGAAACTTAAAATTTTTTGAATGCTTTAAATATTTATTGTCTGTTTAAAAGTCCAAAGTCTCTCAGTTGTGGGCTCCTATAGAAACAAAAATAGGTTACATTCTTCTTATTCCAAAAGGAAAGCTCAGAAAACAATTAAGCAAAATGAAAATCCATCAGTGTAACTCATTGTCTGACATCTAGAACTCACAAATTTCTATTCTCCACAGGCTTGAGAAATTCTACCTCTCCATCTCTGTCATCTGCAACACACAAAGCTTGCCTTGTAGATTCAGGGAAGCTCCACTCCATACCTTCTCAATCACTGATAGTCATCCCATGCCTGGCACCTCCAATATGCTGGGTGTCCACTGGAACTGAGGCTGCACTCTCACCAAAGGCCTCTGGGCTTCTCTGCAGGACTCTAACCCTGCCACTTGGTGCTAAACCTCAGGCACTCTCTATGACCAGTGTCACATCACCAGTACCATATCAGAGACTCTTAGACATTACCAAGTTCAGCTACCAGCTTGAAATGCAGTCTTAATGCCCCTACCCCCTGCACTGGGCTGCAACTTCTGTTGAGTCCTGAGGAAATATTATCCAGAGGAGTTTACTTCAATGATGCTGGTCCCTTATTAATCACAGCATAGGCTGTTTGGGTAGGAGGAGTAACTGACTCCCCTCTCAACTTCTTGATGAGCTTGGGAAGGAGGTGTGACTATAGCTTGCCGGCATAGTGGTCGGCGAACACTTCCAGATAACTCTCCACCCCTTCCTCCAGCTCGTACATTCTTTCTCCCAACCTCTTCTGCAAAAGTCCCTGAGCCTTGGAGGGGGTGATAGATGTGGGATGATCTTCCTCCCATTGTGGCAAAGCACTGAACTTTCTGGTCTCTTCATCTGTTTTCCATGGACTGTTGGCCCATTTCAGTGGGATTTTCCATACTATAAAAACACAAATAGCAAGAAGCAAGAACATCTAAACAGTGGCTGCTGTAATAACCTATGAGTATAAACACAAATGCTTGGATGGTACTTTAGCAGGTGCATCACATCCATCTAACAAAACAATTGAAGTGGCTTCTCACTGGGGCCTATATCCTCTTTTGCCACAGGGGGTTGACCTGGTCTACAGAACCAGATATGTGTTCCACCTCTAGGAGTGGGCATTATACCCAATCGAAAATTTGCTGGTTGTACATACACTAGATGCTTCACCATTGGACAAACTGGAACATCTTATTTGGCATGTTGATGGTGTAGTGCACAGGGTTCATTATTGAGCAGAAATATAGGGGATAGTTCTCCCCCAGTCATCTGCTTATCATCTTCTGGCACTATGAAAGCCAAAATAAAATGAAACAAAACAAACAAAAACAAGCATTGCTTTTTATTGAATTTTTTTGTAATTCATACAGAACATCTCAATCAATCTTAATCATCTTAATTGTCTTTATACCCCTTTCCCAAATGGCACCCTCCCATAGCCTGCCCCCCAATGGAATTAATGCATTCTGTCATTTGTATTAAGGCCTATTGTGTCAAGTCAGTGTTCACAGATGTTCATCAGTGCAAGTTCATCTGCTGAAGTCTAGTCAGCCTATCTATAGTCCCTCCCTTTAGGAAGATAAGTTCTTTTTTACCAGCAATCAGTTGCCAATATTTCCTCAGTTAAGATTGGGGTCAGCTGTCCATTTCCCCAGTTCTATGCTGGGGTTTTGGCTGTGTGAGTTTCCATGAGTCTTGTGCATGCTGACACCATTGCTATAGGTTCCTATGAGCAGGGTCCCAGGAGCTTGTAGGATTCCATATGGTCATGCACTTCCTCCCTGGCTCTTACAGTCTTTCTGATCTTTGTTCCACAATGGTCCCTGAGTCCTGGGTAGGTGAAGTTTAACACAGGAGTCCTGTCCAAGGACCAGCATTCTGCAGACTCTCAGCCTCTATGCTTTGTTCATTTGTGACCTTTTGTGTTCCTGGACTTCTATTCCACAAAGGAACTACATTAATGAGAACTGAGAGATTCACTAATCTCCTCTTTACCCCTTATTAGATGTTTCATGAGTCTTAGGTGTAGAGGTTGCATTGCAGATATGTCACTTAGGCTTGGAAAATTCACAGACAGTGTCTGTGTGTGACCAGTTGTGGTACTTGGTAATAGTCTCCACCTGATGCAAAAGAAGTTTCTTGATGAGTGGTGACTGGGGTATTTGCCTGCAAATATAAGGATACATATTTTGTATGTGGTAAGAAATTAGTCATTTAGGGATGTGACAGTCTTGGGGTTTTCTCTAAGATCTATGACCTCTCCAGCCATGTGTATTTGGCTATGTTTACAGTACCACACATGAGTTTCCTCCCATTGAGTGGGCTTTTACTCCATTTAGGTAGATGTTGATTGCCTCTAAGATAAAGGTGCTACTACTGCAGCAATATTATGTGGTGTGTTGGTCATTGATGTGGTTATTTGATCTTGAAGCTGGTGTTGGACCATCAACCATCCATTGGTGTTCTCCCTTAGCAGCTTGAGTAGTGCTCTCCAAAGCTATGAGAGTTTGCCTTCAGGGTATGTAGCTTCCATGTCAGTTCCAGCTCCACTGCTCCAAATTCCTTGTCCGACGTATGTCCTGTCTTACATTCAAGTTCTGTGAGGCAATCAACGGCTGTGGCAATAACCTATGTAAATTTTGGAGTTTCTTGGACTACCCAGGCCAACAACTCAAAAGAAAGTTTCTCCTAAGTTTCTTGTTATGTAGACTTTGCTAGACAAATGGACTCATGTAAAGGTATTATATGTGTAATTTCTTGTTAGGTTGTTGGACTAATATGATCTTTCCTGTTTTTTTTAGGCTAGTTAGGCATTATTTATCTCTCTTATCTACCTGTATAACCCTTCCTCTATGCCTTCCCTATTTAATGTGTTCCCATTTTTCCTTGATAATAACAGGCTCCTATGGTCCCACCTCTCTTGAGCTCCTTCTTTCCCTTTATCCCCAAAGTTCCTTGTAAAGCATTCTTATCTTCCAGTCTTCCACAGAACAGCACATTAAATGCTCAACATTCACTTAATTTTCTAGTCCAAAACTCTGTTTCCATAATCTTCAAAAAAGTATATATATATATATATTATATATATATATATATAGAGAGAGAGAGAGAGAGAGAGAGACAGAGACAGAGAGACAGAGACAGAGACAGAGACAGAGTCAGGTCCAACACAGCAATACCACACTCCTGGTACCAATTTCTGACTTAGTTTTCCTTCTGTTACTGTGATAAACACTGTGCCAAAAGCAACGCAGGGAGGAGTGGACAAGTTTGACATACATGTCCCTATCACAGTCCAGGAAAGAACCTGGAGCAGCAAACTGAAGCAGAGACCGCAGAGGAGCATTATTACTGGCTTTCTTCCCTTGGGTTGCTCAGGTACATCCCCTCTATAGCACAGGCCCATCTGCTCAGGGATGGCAACACCCAGAGTGAGTTGGGGCCCCCTATATCAATTAGCAATTAAGAAAGTACCCTACAGACATGCCCACAGGCCAATCTGATGGAGGCTATGATTCAACTAAAGTTTCTTCTTCCTAGGTGTCTCTAGTTTGTGTCAAGTTGACAAAAAATAACCATCACATATATGATTTCTTATTATTTTTGTAAATTCATCTACAATATTAGTAAGCCAGGTCTTATGGCAATACATAAATATTTTTAAAATTAGAAAGAATAAAATTCTAAGATTCACTCATGTTTCCATTTACAGCATCTGCTAACTGACAGGTCTAACTTAGCTAAGGAGAGAAGGGGTGGTGGGGAGAGAGAGAGAAACAGAGAGAGAGAGAGAGAGAGAGAGAGAGAGAGAGAGAGAGGCAGAAACAGAGACAGAGAGACAGAGCCGGAGACAGAGATAGAAAATTAATTAATAAACGCTCAGTCAGCTAATCCCATAACCACTGGCTTTTCTATTTACAACATTTTTTTAACTGCTATTGCTATAGGGCCTGAATGTTAAGAATCACATTCTGCAATGGCCAAACATACATAAAACATAAATAGCTAAGTCTGAAAGAAAATGTGGTGCTGAAATTCTGAATTCAATGTAATTTCAAATAATAACACCTCTGGCCTGTAGGCTGTTACTTCACATGGGAAACAATGATTCCCACTGTTTTCCAGGTTGACATAATTTATTAAAACCTTTCAACATATACAAAATAAAATTATGATAAGCCCCCAAATCCAACACAAAAGGCCTAACATGAAACATTTATGTCATAATTTACTATAAAGAGTCAGAAAAATGAAACCTAAGAAAAATGAGAAAAGTTCAAAAAAGTCATTTCAACATCCCACTAGAGTCAAAGATCATTTTCAAGCGTTCCCACTCAGATGTTTTTATAGTTGCAGGAATCCTACCAAGTTACACTTTCTCCTAGTCTCCAGCGACTGTCCCCAGAAGGTGGTGACTGCCTCTGACTGTTGCTTGCTTTTATTTTCATTTTCTGTACCAGAGTGAGATTGCTGTTTGGGGACAGTTAAATCTACTTCAAGCATAAGAATCATTTGTCCCATGTGAAGGAAGCATCAATGAATAGTTTTTCATTTCTTCTTATTCACCCTGACTTTACAATTATGATGCTTAGCATGATGGGGTTTCATTGGGTCACCCTCTGTGTCACACTGTCTCTTTCTGAGTACTAAGGCCAAAATCTTAGACATCATACTTCCAATGGCATTTGGGAAGGGGCAGTCGTCTGTAGAGTTGGTCTGTCTCTGCATGGTCTGTTTCTTCATCATTTGCTTATTTTTAAATATGCAGCACAGCCCCCGAGAGAGGAAAGAATAAGTGCCAGACTGATATAACACAAAGATTATGCTTTTATTTTCTTAGCAAGACAAAATAAAGTTAAAAGGTAGAGGAAACGATTTCCTTTTTCTTTTGCCAATTTTCTTTTATTTTTAAACTTAGCATACAGAGTAACTGTTTCATTATGGCGTTTTCATACATATGCGTCATTATACTCTGTTCTTGTTCATCCCCCTCGGGATCAATTTTTTGATAACAGTTTCATGCTTCTCTCACCAGTGAGGAAATGCTCCTTTATTCAATGGCTCAGAATTGGATACAAATTAGCTCTGAGCAATGCATTATGGAACAAAAATATTCATTACACTCAGTGCTGTGGGTTTTGATTTAATATTATCCATGAAACAAAAGAAAACATTTGCTGAAAAACTAATGAATTTAGAGATTTGCATTTACCAAGGAGAGAATTCAGAGAAAAAGAGAGTTGCTAGATGTAATTTTCTTTTATTAAAATCACAATTTAAATTGTTGTCAGAGATACACATTTGTAGGAATGCATAGTTTGTAACTACAAGCTAGAGGTTTTTATATTTGAAAAGTTGGATTTAACACTTTAAATCTAAAATCAAATTCCTCGTAAAGGGTGGCATTTAAAACAATTTTTTCAAAGATAAGCAACTATTTTCAAGTAAGAAACTACCAGGTGACAGGGAAAAAATGATGCAGATATAGACACAGATTCTATAAAGACTTGAAAACACAAGGCATACTAAATAAGACAGTAGAGACATTTTATATTTCTTTGTTATTCTTAGCAAGGCATTTATTGCTCTCACTGAAAAATATATTAATAATCATATATTAGAGGGTCATGGTTGGGAATTCTCTATTAGGGGATTAAAAATGTTGTAGGCTTTATTTATTTATTTCTTTGAAAATTTAATTGATATATGAATGATACACCTTTGGCAGTGGCTTGTGGTGTTTCAACATGTGTGTGCTGAGCACAGTGATCAGAGTCTGACAAAAGGCATATCCATCACTTCAAATACTTAGTATCTCTTTGTGCTGTGAACATTCAAAATTCTCTCTACTAGCTCTTTAAAATACACAATGAAATGTCAATCATTGTTATCTTACTGTAACATGGAGTATAAGGAATTATTCTTCCTTGTAGATGCAGTCCTGTCTTATTGTTATTCTCTGTCTTTTCCTGTCTCCTTCCTCACAGCCTATGGTAACCACAATGGTATTGTATACTTGTGTGAGATCTTTTTTTATTCACTTCAACATGTGCATGACCAAGCAGTGTTTGCCTCTCTGTGCAACACTAATTTCACTTATCTTTGCATGCTTTTTTAAATAGAGAAGGCTGTTCCAATTAAACTTCAGAAAATTATTTCCAATAAAGGTGCTTTGTTTTGATAGATAGAGGTTGTGGTGAACATACTTATTTTGAGCCTGTGGCTATAATCCACATAAAAGATGCTGAATAGCCAAATGAATAATGGATAGTAGGGGATAAGATTTAGATGTGATCATAAGGTGCACTTTATGACTAACATGAGTTAAGAGTCCATGTAATGAATCAGGAATACAGTTACTTCAAACTTATGAAATAAAAGGAATTTTGAGAAGGAACAAGTTTTCATACTTGTTTTTAATTTGTGCATTGTATAATCTAGTAGAAATTACCAATAGGAATAAATTGTAAGATTGCAGTGTTAGTAACCAAATTGGCTGGAAATAGATTTGGGAGTCATTATGCATTCATGCAAAAATCCTTAAGTGGTAATCATGAAAAACAACAACACCTGTACTCACAGCCACTCAGGAAGCTAAGGAAATAGAGTTAGAATTTTGAAGCCAGAGCTCATTTCATTTCAATAACAGGGCCAGGGTAGAGTGCAACTATGCTACAATGGGACTGGATCACATTGGCAATTTATTTGCCTCTTGGGACTTTTCATGGAGAGCAAATTTAATAGAATCCCTATGGCCAAAGACTTCAGGCAGGAGTTTGTTTCAGGAATCCCAGATGAAAAAATCTCTGCTCATGAAGAGTCTAGAATGACTCACAATTTGGCTACCTGGTGTTTTGTGTTGCTGTGATTGAAGCTGTCTTCATCTGGGCTGATGACAACAGTATTCATTGGAATTGCCATTTCCTCTGGCTTCAGAGCAAATATAACTAGAAGAATAAGAATGAGGCCATAGACTTTGGATTTGCTGAGTGGAATGCAGTTTTCAAATGTCAGGGTCGGGTAGCAAACAGATAATTGCATATCTGGGACCGAATCTCAAGATAGGCAGAGGTAGCATTCGGCTTGGAGGAAAGAATGTGGCACACTGTTTCACATAGGCAGACAGAAGAGCTGGGGACAAAAACTCTAAAATGTGTTGTATTTCCAAGAGTCATACTCAATATCAACCTCTCTTCTTAAATGCCATTTCATAAGCTTTATATATATATATATATATATGACTGTAGTTAGACATTTATAATATCTTAAGTATCCTGCCCCCTGTGAAACTGACTCAGCTACTGTATTATACAAGCCTATTTCATGGCTACGATTTTCTCAGTTACTAGCTTCTGAAATTCTGATATATTTTTCTGTTTACTTTGGACCTATGCTACTCTAATTAGTTTATTGAGTTTAATGAACTCCATTTCTTGAATGTCTTTCATGTTCACCTATGCTTTCTATTCTTGATGCCATTGATTTAGTCCAACGACCCCAAACTTCCTATTTTGTCTTTTCCAGTTCCCTGAATTAATCTATCTCTAGTTTCTCCACATTCCAGTACACCTTCAAAAACTCACAAGATTTACCTTTCCAACTCACAGGGTAGCATTAGCCTAATGCTACCTCTGCCTATCTTGAGATTCGGTCCCAGACATGCAATTATCTGTTTGTTACCCGACCCTTACATTTGAAAACTGAGTTGTATAGTTTCCATGTTTGACATTTTGATATGGAGTACAGATATAGACAGATGATAGATAGGTAAATGATTGATGATAGATAGATAGATGATAGATAGATAGATGATAGATAGATGATAGACAGATAGACAGATAGATAGATAGGATAGATAATGCCTGCATTGAATGATTGTGTATTTCATACAAAACATCTCAATCATCTTTATATCCCCTCCCCCATCTGCATCCTCCCATAGCCTTAGGGTTTTCTTTAAGCTCTATGACCTCTCCAGTCATGTGTATTTGACCATGTTTACCATACGACTCATGAGTTCCTTTCCCATTGCATGGGATTTAAGTCCCACTTAGCTGTTAATTACCCACAGGGAAAAAGTGCCACTACTGCACCAATATTGTTTGCTATGCTAGTCATTGTTGTGGTTATTGGGACTTAGAACTGGGGTTGGACCATCAATTGATGTTCTCCATTAGTAACTCAAAACTATGAGAGCTAGTCTTCAGGGAGGTGGCTTCCAAGTCAGTTCCAGCTCCATTGCTCCAAGACCTGTGTCCAAAATATGTTCACTCTTCAGCAGTAGGGTCCTACCTTCAAGTTCAATGAGGTAAGCAAGGGCTGTGACAATAGCCTGTGTATGGAGCACCTATTTTTAACAAAATCAATTTGGAAGCCTCACTGTCACAATTAAATATCTACTTGTATTGTTAAGTTCGTCCCAATAGGAACTACAAACTTCAAAGCACACCAAATGTTAATGTCCTCCAAATAACCTCATCACTCTTTCTTGAGGACTATGACTTTGTGATTTTTCTTTAACTCAATGGACCTATTTTTCCTATGGTCTTTTACCAAGCTGAAGATTACCTATGTTTTAATCCATGGCTTAAATGTGATTCCAATGAAGTCTACTCAAATTATTCAATAAAACATAAATGTTCTCTCTGCTTTATCACATCTGCCTTTAGCAAGTGTTTAGTTTAACATTATGTTACATTCTGAATAGTTCAATTCTTATGACCAATCCTCTTCGTTCACTGATCTCATTAAGAACATAGCAGATGAAATAAAATTATTCAAGAAAAGCTATTTCAATGGCTTGTGGTAACCTGGTCCAATTATACATTCAGAATTGAAGTTATCCTCTATGTATAATGCCTTGGTAACCATCCAAATCCTGTATACATTCAATGAATATGAACCTTTTCCAAATTATTTGGATGTCTCTGTATTTAATGAGCATGATTATGCTTGAAAAGAGAGCATTTTAAGGACATAACACTAAAAATTTCTATTGTCTCATTCAAATATTTATCATATATTTACATGGTGCTCCAGAATCTTTGGTAGGGTGGGTCATTAAAAGTCAGAGGGATAATGAGTCTTGACTCCTTAGGAAATAGTTTCTTTTGAGATGTGTAGCTGGGGAATCACAAAACATTGAGAAGCTTGCTTTACTTTTATGCTTTTTCTGTCATGTGCATGTATATTGTGTGTGTGTGTATGTGTACACATGTGTGTTGATGTGTACAGACCCCTATGTGTATGTTTGGATGTACACATGTATGTGGATACCCAAGTTTCATATGGGAGTCTTTTGTCTATTTTATTCACTGACTCAGGGACTTTCAATCGAACCCAGAACTCACTGATACAGCTAGTCGGGCTCTCCTCCCTGCTTTGAGATTTCCCTCTCTCTGCAATCCCACCACTGGAATACAAGTAAGCACTACAACCACCCAGTAACTACATGGTTTCTGGGTTCTCCACTCTGTTCTTCATGCTTGAGAGGCAAACACTTTAACCACTGAGCCTTCTCCCCAGCCTGAGAGAAGGTTTTGCTTGTACTAGATCTCATCCTGTTCTTATCATTGCATCTAATTCTCAAATGAAAATGTCTTTATGAAAATTGGGTATTCCTGAAGCCATGGCCTTTTGCAAAGTGCATGTTCTTTCCTTGCTAAAATAGCTAACCAGAGCTTATTCTAGGTACATAAGTTGTCTCTCATTTAGTCCAAGTGGTTTTGTGTTGAGTAAGTTTTATATTTATCCTTTCCAACACAGCAAGATGAAATACTCCAGATTTCCAGATTTCTAAAGCAAGAAATTCTCCCTGCTAGTTATGGAATCAATTTTTCTTCTCTGGAGATGATGCTTCATTCACTTGGATCGCTGCAGGCTCAATGACAAAGGATGTGTTGTCAAGTGCTCACCCTGGGACAGAATGTCAAAGCTTGGTTACAGGTCTCTGTAGTCAACAGAGCCATGGTTCTAGATGAAATAGAAGACAAATAATTTGGAATCTCAATAATTGTTCTCAAAATAATGGTGAACAATTTAAGTAGAAGCCCCATCCACAGAAGCTGTCTTTAGGTAAAAGAGTATGTCTCTGATCCCTAACGTATTTGCTTCCATGGGTGGGAAAACAGTCCCAGATTGCTTTAGTTCCTTATTGAGCTTAAGAGTAGAAAAAGAAAATCCCCAGTAATTGGAAAGTTCCTTCTGATTCCTTATTCTAATCCTTTGACCTTAATGTTTATCCAACAAATCCTTTATCCTTCCTCCTACTTGTCTCCCTTAGGACTTCAGGGATTGCTTTGCCCTCAGGTCATCCATATTAACCTGACACACATCCACTAAGCCACAGAGTATTTTCTAAGAATAAGACTTTCCACATTTACCTAGAAAATGGCATTTGTTATGTAACAGTTTCTTAATAATTCTTTCATTTCAACTCATACATGTTTACAAAAATTATTTAAGATTATAATCAAGATGGTTTCTGAACATAAATTATATAAATAGTTAAGATGCATATGAAAAGTAAAATGCATGATTTTCTCAAATTCCTTATATTTAAATTATCAAATTTCAGCTCATACTTATTGAACAAGAAACACAGACAGAGCAATGTCTGAGAAAATCCATCTCTCAGAGAGGTACATCTACCATAAGGTAGAAACAGATAGCTTAATCAGGACCCAGGAGACTGAGCCCCAGCAGAATCTAGAGTGAAAGAGTATATATGAAGTACTTGACCCAGGAATTCTCAGAGTCAGACATTTCCTAGATTCTTCATATGGAAAAGAAGGGCAAACGTTTCACAAACACGTTTACTGCTTGCTCTCCCTCTTCTGCCTTCCTGTATTCTATCAGTGTCTACCACTGGTTAAGTTTACTTAGAAACCACTTGCTAAGGAAATTCAGAAATGTAAGTCTCTGGAGCTCGGTTCATAAAAGAAAAATGACACTCACATAGGAACAAATGATCAAAGAAATATCAGTGGATTTCATGGTATGACATGGCACAGGAAAGTGTGCGATGTACACCGAGATGGAAACACAAGCTATATATCCTTGAATAATAAGCAGAATTGGTGACTGTAGAATGCACATGAGCAGCAGGCTAGAAGGGTAAAGGAATCCTACAACCTAGAGAAATAGGAGCTAAGATAAGTTGTTAACATTTCTTTGTAACAAGAGGACAATTGAGAGGAAAGGCTTGATGCTACTAGCTGTTGTTTACAAAATAATTGGGGACCACATTGAATGTTATTAGAAACAGTAAAGACTTTTGCCTATCAAGGAATTCACTGCAATTGTTTTAGGTAAAAATGGTAATGACAATATGACAGAGGACGAAAATTTATTATTTACCTACTATGTGCCAGCAAGTCGTCTATGCAATTTATATCTAAACGTTATCCCAGTTGATTCTGATCAGAATTCTTCAAGGTACATACCACTATCAGACAATCTAGACAAACTGAGAACCTGGGAATTAAAGTGAGATTCGCATAGTTACATAATGAGAAAATAACAGTCTAAAATAAACTACTGAAAAAGGCATGAAGCAACTGGTATTGTACCTTACTAGATACTAATAATCTGTGCTGTTAATTCAATTTCTTTGAATGCTAATTGTGGAAAACAGTTGGTTTGGTTTGTTGATAATTTTATTAGTTAGTGGAACACTGATCTTATTCTAAATCACCATGGCCTCTATCCCCTGAGTTTTAGTAAGTTGCATTGATTTTTTTTTTATTTAAAACTTTCTTCTGATAAATAAAATACTTTGTTACAAACTTGCTAATGTTTTCAATGTCTTTTGGCTTAAGAGAAAAATGCTATCATGAATATTGGCATATCCTTATTGCCTAATTTTTACCACATTGAAATGTTTTATTTTTATCTATTTTTTGAGATTTCTATACCTGTATATAATGTGCATTAATCAAATCTACCCTCACTCTGTCTCCTTCAGCATCTCATTATCTCCCTTCCTCTTTTATCTCCCAACTTCATGTATTCTTTGTTAAACTCAGAGTCCACTGCTGGCTCAGTATGTGCATGAGTGTGAAGCAAACCACTGGAGCATGTGCAGCCTATAAGACTCCACATCCCTAAAAAAAAAGACCTTCTTTTTCTCCCAGAAGTCATCAGTTCCTCAACTAGAGCTGGTACTTCTTGAACTGGGGTTTTGGCTGGCTTGATCTTGTGTTGGTCTTGCGCATGCAGTCACACCTTCTCTGAGTTCATTGCATTGAAGTGTTTTAATAGTACTGACTGACACATAAGGACTGATTGATTTCTTTATATCTGTTTGTCAATTACTCTCACTTCAGAATATTCACAATCACTGTCTTTGGTTTCAATAATACCCAATAATAGTCTATACAGAGTGAACAATTATCTCATAGTAAGTTCTCTGTTTAACATTTGTACTGGCACTCATTCACATCCCTAATCACTTCTCTACAAACCCCAAAATTCTTTCTTACTCTTGTAGTAATAATTACTTTAAAAAAGAAATTTTATAGAGTTGTAAATTTTCTAATGAAAATTAATAATATGGGACTTATTTTGATATCTTATTTGAAGCTAGTTGACATCATTATTGGGTCTAGTTTATAAATCACATGGGTTCCTATTTTGGTCAATTACCACTGAAGACTAAGCCTCCTTAACTAGAAAAGTTTGATACATAGATACCAAATTTGGCATTTTTGGTGTGTAAAGAAAGTAATGAGATTCAATTCAAACCACACTCTACTTCTTTAAGTATCTATTGAATAGTTAGTCTGAGAAACCTGTGTCACTTAATGAGTCAGAGACTGAGTCAGATATATTATTAATACTAGTTTTTAAATGACTCATTTAAAATTATCATTTTAACTGGTAAGAACTAAAGCAAAGAATGCCTCAGTATACACATTTTTACAATAGCTACTGATATCATCCCAATCTTCTGAGAACATTAATCCAATAGACAGAATGGGCCATGACTCAATTAGCTGCCAGACCTGCATAGAAAGTGTACAAACTTATGCTTATGAATAGATTTGACTCATTGTCACCCATTTCCTTTATAATCTCGACCTCTGATGCTATTTGTTCTCGTAAACTGTTAAGCTTCAACAGCAAAATCCAATGGACTAATCTAAAAAAAATTCTTTAGGAGCTTGAAACCAATACTTCCCAATTGCTAAACGCATTGATGGTTCTAATAACTTCTTGTTCAGTGGGTGGCATTTCTATAATTTCTATCCATTTGAGTTTTTACTCCCCTTTGACTTTTTCAGCCTTCCCTAATATTTACCAAAAACTCCAAATACCATTTAAACTGGTAAGAACTAAAGCAAAAAGATATCTTGTAGAGCATATGAGGCCTTAGAACCTTCAGGCCTGGAGCAATAGATTAAATGACCCCTCAAGACCCCCTTTCGTCCTGTATTCTATGGGAACTGATAAACCACAGAGATAGCCAAACAAAAAGGATACAATGAAACTGGTTCTATTATCCCAGCATTTAATGGTTTTCAGTGTATGAAGTTCAAAACTGAAAGCTCCAACAAAGGTTCTACCAGCACAGTTTTTCCTGAACTCACCACTTTTCTGCTTACAGTACTTTCTTACAATATTTCAAAGGCCAAGAAAATGTGCTTTCTTTGTAATTCCAAGAGTAGTTTTAAGTAGCAGGAGATATTATTACAGATAAAAAAATATGAGAGTGGAATCAAAGTAATAAAGTTGGATTTGGGGTTAGATCTATGAGATCAACCAAAGAAATAAAAAAAGGCAGAAATGTGATTTTTCAATAGAAAGAAAAGTAAATTTAGAGTAGAGACATATATGCTAACCAAATGAAAAATAAAGGGAGAAAGTTAAAGGAGAGAGTAAATGAAATATACTGAAAGGTAAATTAAATTATGCTCAAGGCTATGCATATCATCTAGAAATAAATATGGCTTTAGTTAGACTAAAAAGCAAATTTAGAAAAGGAGAAGAGCCCAAAAAGTAATCAAAGCCCAGAAATAAGAAAATGTACAATATAAAACACGAGTTAGAGAGAGGCCTTGAGACGTAGAATGAAGTTAAAAGGGTAAAAAATACGATAAGAAAATTAAGGGTAGAAAATGAAAGAAAGATTGCACAAGAATTTGAGATAAATCAGGATCCTTTCACGTTGAGAAGAGGGGGTCAGGGCCAGAGATAATGGGACCTCCATGAAATGGAAAAGCGTAATTTATTCACTGAAGTGGTGGATATTGCTATCAATTTTAATGACTTCTTTGCATCAGCTTTCAGACTAGAGAATGGAGAAAAGATATTAGCAAAGAGACATGTATTTGCATATCTCAGTGTAGGAAGATGAAATAAATATCAAGCTAAAGCAATGAGGAAGTTATTAAACTATTTAATTCTGGCAAACTACAGACAAAAATTGAAAGTCAACGTGAAATTCAGACAGCAATATCAATAAATAAAACCTGTATATGGTACCTTTCAAAATCTTACATACTTCAAGATGCTATAAAAGAGCCAAAATTTCTAGACTCACTTATTTTCATGGGTACATAGTTTGGAAAAAATTCTTAAATCCATCATATTCTGACAGCTACATGTACAAATTTTGTAAATCACAGAAGAGTTCATTAGCTTTTTATAGAGTTTTAGTTTGAATACACACACTTACACACATGTTAATTTGAAGTTCATTTTACTCTGCAGAATTTTTTCCAGGAAGTTTTGATCGGCCACAGCAGCGTGCCCACTCACAGAAGTCTTGAGGCAGCCATCCTCGTGCGCACCGCTGTGTGAGAGGAGAACGCACAGAGACAGGAGTGGAGAACAGCGCGTGCGGCAGCTAGCTCGGCTTCATGCTGCCTGGCAGCTTGAAGAAGCCAAAAACCTCGTATCAAATTATCCCAGCCAGAGCCTCATACTGATCCTTAGCCTGATAGGAAATACTCATTTAAAAAAAAAAAAAAAAAAAACAGCCATTTTCCCCATCCTAAGCGTATACAACATGGTTTATTAATAGTAGTGAAATCGAAATCTTGTCTGCTTCCATAAAAAGACCTGCTCTCTCTAGGTATTTGTTAACATTTTTGCGTAATTTGATCTCAGGTACTGCTGTTAAAATTTTCGATCTCTGAGGAGCTCATAAAATGCTGAGGAAGGGACTGGTCTCAGCACTTATGAGTTCCATTTCACAGGACAATGTAGGGTTGCCTGGGAACTCACCACAGTGAAGGCGTGCTTCAGCAGTTTCTGATGAGATTCCCAGCTGGACGGCCACCACTGTGGAGACTGTTTCTCATGCAATGCTTATTTGACTTCTGTAAAGCCACAAGACAAAAAGCCAGTGTTTATCTAGATAATAAATGTTCAAGTAATTGAGATAGCATAATTTAATTTACTTGCAAGGTGTCATGAATACATGTACTAGTGTAGGACCCAGAGGAACTAACTTTCATATTCTGGCAATAAGGAACCAAACATCCTTTGGCAATTTCAATCTATCAGCAACACCAAGATTGTGAAAAAAGAGGGTTCACATCTAGCTGGCATAATTAGGAAATGATTGGCATTATTACGAGGGATTTAAGGATAGATGAAATAAATTAAACAGAGAGAGGTAAATCATATGGTGTTTTAGGTAGGTCAAAGATCATGAACTGAATCAGGAAAAAGTACTGAACACTTATGTGTTCAGGAAAAGGTCCTGAACCAAAAGAACTAAAGCCAAGAGGTAAGACTTGAAGGGTAATTGGAGAATAATTTACAAGATGGAATTATATGCCTAAATTCTTTAGAAATTATTCAATCTTTAGGGCTAGAGAGATGGCTTAGCATTCAAGATCACTGACTGTTCTTCCAGAGGACCCACAAGGCATCTAAAAGCCATCTATTCATGACTGCAGTTCCAAGGGATCTGATCCCCTCTTCTGATCTCTGAAGACATTGCACAACATAGTGCACTTACATACATGCAGGCCACATACTCATACACATGAAATAAAAATAATAAAAATATATTAATACAAAGAAATTATTCAATCAGAAATTATGAGACATGGTATTTTCAGGGAAAATAAAATGGTCTGATAAATCAGTTTGGGATGATGAGTAGGTGAAGTTAAGCTAAGACCGAATTTCAGTTGGTAATATCAGGAATGAAGAGTTACCTGCCCAGATGGTTGTTGTGAAGGAAGAAGCCACATCATGCAGAAAAGAAGTGAGGAAAAGGTAAGGAAGGGTACATGAGGTGATGACTTAAAGATGAGAAGGAAATGTAACAATGCCATCCATATATATAATGACAGAAGGAACAGGAGAATAGACAACAAACACGACTTTAAGGTGGCACGGTTGGCATCATAAGCGAATTTAACAAGGAAATGCACATTCCATTATGCTGTTTGATTATGAGGAACTGCCATTTCTATTTTGTGCTAACCAAAAAAAAAGGACTTCTACATTGTAAAAATGGCTTTAAAACATTTGGATAGAAAATATTTTCAAATATTTTATTTATTATTCTTATTTTATGTGTTTGAGTGTAATGTCTGCCTGTACATAAGTACACCTGTGTCATACCAATGCCCACAGATATCCGAAGAGAGCGTTGGATCCCCTGGAACTGAAATTGTGGACAGTTGTTAGCTGCCATGTGGGTGTTGGGAATCGAACTCCAATCCTCTGTAAGAGCAGCCAGTGCTCTTAACCACTGAGTCATCTCTCCAGACCCAAGCCTCCACTAATCAATTTGTGCGTGTGTGTGTGTGTGTGTGTGTGTGTGTGTGTGTTTTCAATGTAGCCCAACTAAACTGCATAATATATTTAGGAGCACATGTACTGATTTCTTTATAATAGATGAGTTGCTTAAATCATTTGTAGAAGGCTAAATGCTTCCACAAGCTGAGAGAGCAAGACATTAAAAAAAAAAAAGAGGGACAAAGGCAATTTGCCCTCTCCCCTGCTAACATTGATAAAATCGAGCATTGCCTAATCAATACTATTTCCGACAGTGTTTAAGGTGCTTCAGCACCTAATCTACTTCCTATCTAAGCTGTCAGCTGCTCCGTCTGTACAAATGGGTTCTATTGCCACATGATACCTTAACTGTTACTCTGCCCCTCCTTTGGATCTCATTATTATTATTATACTGTTAGCAATAAATAATCATTTTCTTCATGATGTTTCCTTACATAGCCACATTACATTTTTGTTCCAAACACTCCTTTGTATTTCAAGAAATCTTATGATCTTCCATGTGATAGCAAACCTTTCTATTCATTTCCAAATTAGTGAATATGTACCAAAATTTCTTCATAAATCTGTACATGACTTCAAATTTGTTATTGCTGTATAAGTTATAAAAATATTCACTCTACTGAAAATTTGAAAATTTCGTGATAATAGGTTACTTTTTGTACAACTCACATTTGCACATACTTGAATCACTGCATATGAGAGCGTTAATTCACCTTGTTAAGATGAGTGCTAAGATCATTTACAACTAAGAAAAGCTGCTCCCCTCTGGGTCCATACTTGGCAATCTGAGTACATACAGTAAACCAACAGGATCTCAAAGAACCTAAAATAAAGAGTCTTATTATCATCTAACCACTATGCTCTATACACAATTTCCAACCAATGAAGATATTTTGGGGCGTAACAATGAAGAAGAGTGCTATACCACGTAGGTGGTGGGAATCTGAAATGTCCTGTGGATTAGTAACAGGTCCCACACAGTTATTAAATCCAACTGTATATATGAAGATTCTTTTCAAGCTTGTTTTATCCTTAACTAAGTTGAAAATATTTGGAACAGATTTTTAATGTGCATTGAACTGCCATAAATACATTACAATTAAACCAAAGGAAGATTACTTTGACTTTTTCCAAGAAGGCATTCTTTTTTAATATTTTATTTGTTATTTTTATTTTATGTGTATGTGTGTATTGCTTGCATGTGTATTTATGCACTCTCTCTCACAATGCCTGTGGAGGTCAGAAGAGAGCATCAGATCCTCTGAATTACAGATGGTCGTTAATCACTGTCAATCACCCTGTGGGTTCTGTGAACCAAACCTGAGTCCTCTGGAAGGGCAATCATTACTCTTAACCACTGAGTCATCTCTCTAGCTTCAAGAAACCATTCTTTCATCAAGATATTGTATTCAAATAGTAGAGGCAAGTTTCCACAAGGCATAAGGAGACCCTGTCCAAACTCAGATAGGTTAGGAGTCCTAGTATAGAAGACAGACAAACCACACAAAACAAAACTTCAGCTGTAAGAGACTACCACTGAGGAGGCTCTGCTATCCAGAGCAGCTCAGGGAGCACTTGAACCAGTTCCTGAGGTGAGGAAGGAACTCCAGGTGAAAATGATAATTGTGCTGAACATGGAGGATGCATGGGTAGAGAGCAGAATAGTAGGAGCTCTGTGGCCTCTCACACCTCCACTTTAGGACAAAAGCACTAATTTCTACAGCTCTGAGGTGAGAATGTGGCCAATGACATAAAGCATGGGGGAGTGAGAGGATGGAGGAATTTAAAAATAAACCACATGGCATCTTCATCCATTTTTGTATATTTCACATCTTAGTCCACAAAATGTACTGAACAAGTCTACTGTAATCATCTCAAAGGATGAAAGAAAATTATATTAAATAACATAAATGAAGGACCTACTACAGATGCGTGTTGAAGGTTGTTTTGCCCAACTTCTAAAGCATAAATCTGAGGTCAGATTGCCCTCATTTCATGTTTTCAGTGTATCATATACTCAATATGTGGGCTTTTGAAAATAGAGAAATACGTAAAATTTTTCATTCACATAAACTTAATAAAGGTATTTTATCCTAGAATAAAATAGCAATTAGACAATTATGATATTTATCCCATTTCATATCTAATAACATATTTTTGAGGGCATTTGTTAACTGGTCTTCAGCTTTTACTTTATTGCCTAAGGAAGCCCTAGAATCCCATAAGTGTAAAGTGAATAAATTATTTCTGATTAGCAACTGATTTGGCAATAATTTTTCTCTCCTGGAAGTGAAATACCTTTAATATGCCACAGACAGTTATAGTTAATATTTTCCTGCAGCAACAGAAGAAAGGGTGGACACTGAAGACCACCAAGGAGGACTCAAATGGTAATATACAATTCAGGTTTCTTAAGCAAGGTAAGATAATAAGGTGATCTGTCTGTATCCTCCATGACTTTATAGTTTGTCATTTTGATTTTTACTTTATTGTTTCTGTCTGCATTGAAGAATTGTACATATTCCATAATTCGTTAGTTTTTAACTACTTGCAAGAGTCACAGAGATTACATATATTGGCTATATAGTGCATTAACTATATTTTTAAAAATCTACTAAATATCTATTTAAAAGTTTTGTGCTACACATTTTGTATTGAATATGGCAATATCGAATCATAAATCTCTTTCAACCTATCTCATTTAATCTACTAACATTTCTTTGGGAAATTTTCATCCAAGAAGAACACTTTCAAAACAATGCAATTGAGATTGGTTATTACATGACTTTTCTTGGGAAGTTGTGAACACAATGTCTCTTCACCCTATACAGGGCACCCACAAGAAAGGAAGGAAGCAATTAAAATCAACTTTAGCTTGATGAACCAATGAGTTTAATTGAGAACCTGGGCAATGTAGCAGGAGGATGGACAACTTACATAGGGATACGTCCTGAGAAATTAAATTGTTCAGTTCTCCCATATCCTCAGAGAGGGGAAGGGCCTTCCGCCCTACCCCATGCAACTCCCTGTGCACTTTGTCACTTCATGAGTCTAGTGAGCCCTCTCCTTTCATGAGAGAATGACAGTGGGTTCAGCCCTGCGGGGTTCTCCCGCAGGTAATTATGCATACTCAAATTTCAAGAAAGCAATAGCCATATCAGGCCCAGAGGACAGCATTCTATAGCACTCCCTCTTACTCGCCAATAAAGATATACTATGAACTAAAATTAAAAAAAAATGATTTCTTTTTCAGTTAAGAGAAAGAAACTGGGTAAAATGCATTTGAGGGCTTCACCAAACTGAAACCTATTTGGGAAGATAATATGATGTAAACTTCAAAAGATTAAAGGGAAATAAATTATCAAGATTAATCTGCAATTCATTTTGTCTAGCACATAGCTCTAGAGCCCTGAGTCAGCATTCTTAATTTGAATCGGTTTACTTTCATTTAATTTCATGAAGTCAATATTTAAAACAGTTATAGCTTCTCTCTATTATTATCCAGTCCGCACTACAATTTGTGATGCTAATGTTTTAATGCTGAGATCAGCTGGCCCTTCCTGAGTACCACATTTTACATTTGGTACAATAACAGCACGAATCTTCTGTTAGCAAATTAGTGTTGGGGAAATATCATTAATATTGTGGCAAAGGAAATTCAAGCTCATTAAGTCTTTGAAAGATAAGAATGATTGACAATGTATGACACATTTTGAAGTGTAGACTTGGAAAATAATTCTTTCTTAATTTCCTTCAATAACTACAGAAATCTTAATGTTCTATAATATCATAGTTTCACAGCATAATGAACTACCAGAAAAATCCCTTTGTCTCCCAGAAGGCATACAAAGACCATAATATGATGTCAAGGAGGCTAAAATTGAAACTTAGAATGATCAAAGTAGCTAACTTTTGCAAATCTCCAGGAATGGATGTTGTGAAATCTATATATTCTAGAAACTGAGGGAGCACATCCAGGAAACACTCAAGCATATTTTTGAGTCAGTTGAGTATGTTAGGTATGCCTGTAATCCCAGGAATCCAGACTCTGATGCAGGAAGACACTCTGGTTACACAGATAGGTCATGTCTCAAAAAGTATGTATATACATTTATATTTTATATTGTAGTATTTGCTTCTTTGCCTTTATTTGAATTTTTAGAAATTTGCAAGGACAGTTTTCCACTCTTCTGAGTGCCTAAAATGATTGCTTATGACTTTGAAAACCTGAAACATTTCCTACTAAAAATGTATTCTAACAATAGTGATACTTAATAAGAGGTTATATCTGTGCTAAGCTATGTGTTAAGTATTTTAAACATTATTAATGTGTTGCACCCCCTCCTTAATTGCTACCAGTGTAGCAATAACATGGCAGATGTTATTAGCACTGTTCTACAGACAAAAGCATTATGCCCTAGAAAAGTTGATGGTTTATTCAGAGCGATTATTTAAGTGGTAAACTGGGGTATGAACTCAGAGTATCTAACACCAAGCCTCTCAATCTTAAATATCAGTGAGAAATTAATAAGAAATGATATCTACAATGGGATGTAATTATAGAGTGTCAAAGCATACACATAATTCCTAGAAAGTTCTGTTAAGTCTGATTTTCATCCTCAATTCACAGAACCCACTGAGTTGTAAAAATTTATTACACCCTACCTAATGTCTCCAAAACTTCTTAAAAATTGGGTTTCCAAAAGGAAATTCTTCGAAGTATCATCTAGATAAGAGAAATTACACAGAATAGGTATCTGCAAAATGCTCATTGTTTAAAACCTAATTCTGGTACTTTACGTACTTTTGAATAATACCGTTTAGAAAGTCAGTCTCAGCAATTCTCCTCACACTTATCTTCTATAGCATTTGTTCAGAAAACAAATTGCATGCATGGGAAGACTGCTTTCCATTGACTTGAAACACTAAGTAATTATCTCATTCTGTTATACCAAATCTGCTCAGTGAGTTAAAATAGACTCAACTTGATGAAGTATGTAATTTAAAATTCTCAAGTTTGTAATTTGAATGATTACTTTTTCCAATAAGCTGCTTAGGGATTTTTTTTTTTCATGTGTAAAAGCTAAAACATTTGGCTAGAGAAACACAGCATCAACAGAACTTGTCATGAAATCCTTTGTTTATTAATCATCTTCTACTGATAATCTAAATGATGATTAGTCTTGCCTCAGTGAATTCTTTACTCTTCTAATACACATTTAGTTTAATGCCTGTTACACATTCTGATTTGTCATAATTTGAGAAGTGGAATTCAGAAACAATCCTTTCAAAACCCAAAGTTTAAAGCAAAAGGAAATATTTTAAATGTAAGAAAATTTTAAAAATTTGTATTTAGCTTTGCCAGATGTCATACATATATATTAAAAAGTGCTTATATAATTTAAGCTCTGATTGAAAAAATTCATCATAATTTGAAAGCATAATTCAAATAAAAGATTCCTTTTTCATTTAGATTTACAACTTATTCTGTTTTTTACTAAATATGAAACTTAAAAATTATAATTAATTGCTACAAGAAATATCTAATTGTCAGGGCAAGCTCTTCATACAAATGAAATTTCAGAAAAGAATGGGGATAATGAATGCTCTATGAATACATCATAAACATTTTTTTGAACAGTTGAATTATTGTTTGGTAAAAGTGAATAGCTAGAAATGGACAATTCACAGACAATATAAACTTATTTTAACAAACTTTACTTTTTATTTTGGGGTGAATCAGACTTGTATGCACTCAGAACTTGGTAAGGGACCCCTTAAATCTCACTTCCTTCATCTCTACGGTGTGTTCTTTACGTCTCATCCCCCTAAGCTGCCTTTGTATTGCTTTCTGTTTTTCCATCTGTCCTTGCAGCAATTCATTTCCCTCTTTTTAACATTTAGTCTATTTTTGCATTATTTAAATTTAAAAAGTCTTGAGGACTGGAAGAGCATTTACAATGAAAATAAGAGGACTTGAGTTCATATCTCCAGTTCCCACATTAAAACCTGGGCATGACCATGTGTGCCTAGGATCCAAGTTTTGGGGATATCCCAGGAGTTCACTGGTCAGCCAGCCTTGCCAACCCACTGAGCTTCAGGTTTAGTGAGAGGCTCTTTGTAAAGTAAATATAAAGAGAAACAGTAGAGGGAGACATGCTGTTCTTCAACCTCTGCATGAGTGTGCATGCATGCAAGCCCCCCATACATACATGTGCATATACCACACATATGCACACATACACACACACACACACACACACACACACACACACACACACAAAACTCTCCGAAAGATCAGAATTTCCATGATTCATGTCAGACACAAGGCCTAGCCTCTATTTTTATTCTAAAATAACTGAATTGTTTGAAACAAAGACATTGAATGTCAGGAAAAATAGACAAATTTTCAGTACTTAGTCATACTTTATTTTAGAGCTAACTTTCCACAAGGCTGATAAGATTGTCCTTGCTGCTTAGTATGTGAGCTTCTCTGACAGGTTCAAGGCTCGCAGTGTGATTTACAGAGTTGGTCTCGCTTCACACCCTATACACGGGAGCAATGAGAACCTTGGTTTTTAAGAAATCTTTTAATCCTCAGTATTTACCAGAATTCATGCCATTGCTATTATTTGTTTAAATTTTTTCACTGAACTTGAAAAGTACAGAAAAAGGGCTGTATTTTCTGTTTCAGTATACTCTATAAAGTAAGGAAGTATGAGCCTTAAAAATAAAATGGTTTTGTAAGAAATCTTTTAATCCTCAGTATTTACCAGAATTCATGCCATTGCTATTATTTGTTTAAATTTTTTCACTGAACTTGAAAAGTACAGAAAAAGGGCTGTATTTTCTGTTTCAGTATACTCTATAAAGTAAGGAAGTATGAGCCTTAAAAATAAAATGGTTTCCAATTTAAGATTTCACCTTACCCCAGTCAGACTGGCTAAGATCAAGAGAACAAATGATGCCAAATGTTGGAGGGGATGTGGGGAAAGGGGAACACTCATCCACTGCTGGTGGGGTTGCAAACTGGTTCAGCCCCTATGGAAGGCAGTGTGGAGAACTCTTAGAAAACTACAAATGAACCTACCATTTGACCCAGTTATACCACTCCTTGGCATATACCCAAAGAACTCGTCCTGTTGCAGAGACACTTGTACATCCATGTTTGTTGCTGCTCTTTTCACAATAGCTAAGAGATGGAAGCAACCTAGGTGTCCCTCAATTGATGAGTGGATAATGAA
>NW_008351958.1:6291236-6299586 GCF_000622305.1 Nannospalax galili | reverse complement strand
AAAATTTAAAGTTAATTTTGAAAGAGAAGCATTTTTGGTCTGGAAATTTTTATTGAATATGTTAATGCTATAATGAAATGCTTCTAATCATGTGGTTATTAAATAATTAAAAAATAAATAAATAAAATGGTTTCATCTGCCATTTGCATAAAGTTATGATAAAAAACTAATTGGGGTACTGAGATTGTTGGTCTCTGTTGATCTGTTCTTAGTGGTGTCAAAAGTAAGTCCTGTGCTGAGCAATGCTTTCCCTGCCATTGCCTCTAATGCTTCTAATCATGTGGTTATTAAATAATTAAAAAATAAATAAATAAAATGGTTTCATCTGCCATTTGCATAAAGTTATGATAAAAAACTAATTCTGGTACTGAGATTGTTGGTCTCTGTTGATCTGTTCTTAGTGGTGTCAAAAGTAAGTCCTGTGCTGAGCAATGCTTTCCCTGGGCCATTGCCTCACCTGTGACATAGGCAGATACCTTGTACGTACCTTGGTTAAAAGGTGAGTGAACAACATGGTCCAAATACATCTGCAAACACGCACGACCAAGTAAGAGAAAATCTCTGTCCATCCACTAGTACGGTGGACAAAGAAGAGCGGGTTTAGTAGTTTGCAGCTACATTTCAGCTTAACCAGAACAGAGGAATATGTTTGCTACATCAGGTCATTTTTTTAAATTCTAAAAGCCCCTTCATGATGGCAAACGTTAAAAATCATGCTTCTATTATGAAAGGAAAACAAACATCTAAATGAAGAATCACTTCTATTTACTACTAGTAAGAATACACTTCTGAAATTGCTAATAACCGATAGTCAAGTGGCCCGATAGTAATACTTATAGGAAATATGATAAACATATTTGCTTTATATAGTAACATTCACTCAAGAGCCCTACACTTCATTGTAATTTTATTTATTATTTTTATTTTATGTGTATTTGTGTATTGCCTGCATGTAGGTAAGTGCGCCTGTTCTGTGCAATGCCCACAGAGGTCAGAAGAGGGTGGGACTGGAGTTATGGACAGTTGTTAGCTGCAATGCAGATGCTGGGATTCAAACCCGGGTCTTCTGCAAGACCAACCAGTGAAGAACTCTACATTGTGTTATATAGATCTTTGGCTGATTATTCTTCGGTTTTGATGCAAATAAGAGGTGGTATATACTATTAAGGATATTTCAGTCCAATTTAGTAAACAATAAAATTCTTCAAGGACACTTTCATTGCTTTTCACGTCCATGCTTTGGGTAGAGTTAATTCTCACAACCTCTTGAGCAGTTGCGTTACATTAATTGAAACATCCCATGTACCCCGACACCAACACCAGTATCTGCCTGAGCTAGATAGGTGCAGCTCCTATGAAGTTCTGTCTCCCAGTAATGTGGGAGCTGAATGAATAAAAAGCTTTAAAAATCTGTTACATAAAAAACAGATGGGCAAAGTGTAATGATGATATAAATAAAAATCCTGCATGAGCCAGGTAGGAATATGAATATATTTTAAATAATGCATAAAAGCATCAAATATTAGAGAATGATAGAAACGGGACAGTGGAGACCACAATCTCTCAAACTTGATAGTTGTTGTTTACTTTTGTCTAAATACTGCCAGGTAGGGGCTAGAGAGGTGGCTCAGCAGGTAAGTGCACTGTATGCTCTTGCAGAGGATCCAGGTTTGGTTCCCAGTACCCACATGGTAGCTAACAACTGCCCAACTCAAGTTCCAGGGGATCTGATGACCTCTTCTGATCTCCAGGGGCATTGCATGACATGGGTACACTTACATATATGTAGGCAACACATTCATTCATACACAAAAAATAAAAATAATAAATAAAATATTAAACACTGTCAAGCAGTCATAAATAAGTGCCAGAATCACTAAATCTTACAAGTTCTAAAATTATTTTTAAATTCTTTCCAGGGACAAAGACTATTCATCTGCTAGGTGTGAATAATCCCTGAGCCATACTGTTATGATGAGATCTTATAAAATGAAAAGAAAATAAAGCAAGAGTTACTATTATCTTGCTTCTAAATATAACCTAATTCCCTTATGTCTTAATTTTTTATGCAACAAAAATGCTGAATTAGATTATTTGGAGGTTTATTTCTATGATAACAACTTATCTATGCAAGAAAGTTGTTTAAGAACTATAGATTTAGACAATAAAATAAGAAGCTTTGTGGTCTTTGGAATGCTTTAGAAATTCACTGCATTATAAGAAGAGGTGGGGAAAGTTATAGGACACAAATAGAAAGGAAGGGTACATTGAATGCCCTTATACAAGAAAGTTCTGTGGTAAGTATTCACAAAACAGGCCTGAAGTTAGCATGCCTTGGCCGGAGTTAATTTATACAGTCAGTGACAGAAAAGATAAGATTACTGGGAGAACTATTGAGGAGTCTGTTTTGGTCATTAGACTTTAGAAGAAGAAGGTGAGAGGATTTATTTTGAAGAAGAGGTTTAGGGAATTGGCAATGAAGTTCAATAGTAAGAGATATATTGTCAACAAAAGAGGTAGAAGAGAGAAGTTGAGAAAAGGATTGTTGGAAATACTAGAGCCAAAGGAGATGTTTTAGTTATGGGACAAGAGAAGTCTTATTTAGACCCAGTGCCTACAAATAAATCAGAGCTAGAGCAATAACACCAGAAGCTGGCTTAGTGATTTTAAAAGCTCCCTCAAAGTTGGCAGGCCTATAAAAAAGAGTGTATTATGGCAGTTCTTTAATTTTAAAAAGAAAATCTGACAAATCTGAAGTATTGTCTGTTCCCAAACATGATTATTTTTTACATTGATCTAAAATAGCTTGGATTTTTTTTTGTACAAATTAGGTTAAGGATAACTGTAAGCAATTATATTCCCTTCCTTCTGGCCAGTTTTTATTTGTTCTCAGTCTTCTTAATTTTTAACTAAGAAAGTGTGAAAATAAACATATCTCAGCTATTAAGAGCTCTTGCTGCTCTTTCAGTTCCTAGTGCCTATGTTGGTTGTTAACAGTGGCCTGCAACTCCAGCTTCTAAGGATCCAACACCCTCTTCATCTCCTTGGACACCTGCATACATGTGGCATACAGTAGTAAATGCACACACACACACACACACACACACACACACTTTTAAAGTACATAAAGAGTTAATTACAAAAGTTGTATTTGAAGGTGAATGAACAAAACTTTCTTGGATATGAATAGTACAGATCTTTACTGAGAGGAAGAAGGGAGTGAGAAAGACAAGGTGAGGCTCCATTACCATTTTCTCTCAATCTGTGCACTGGGGGGGGGGGGTTGGCATCACATACACTGGTCATAAGAAAGAAAGCAAAAGATGTGAATACTTCAAAAAGCCTGCCTACTCCTTTGAAGTACTGATGGGAATTTGAATTCCAATTGATTGCCAAGTTCCACATTCATAATTTTCCCAAGATAGTGAAGAGAAGTCATTTTTCCAATCCCCAATATGTGTTCTATCAAGCTGTTTTAGGAACTGATTTCTTTGCTGTTCCTTGTTCCTGAAACGCATGTCCTCCAGGTCCTCCCTCTACTTGGTTTTTCATCGTGCAGGTAACAATTCATTTACCACTTCTCTGCAAAGTTTTCTTGAGCTGAGCTATGCAAAGAGGCTGCAGCATCCCTTGAATCTCTACCCCACAGCACTGGTTTTGTTTCCACAACACTTTTACTCATATTATCTTTTCCTTTAGGTTTGACTTCTCTGACATTTATCTCCTGCCTTAGAATGTGAGCTGTATTAGAGACATCTTCTCTGCGTGTTGTTGACTCAGCATGTCTTGAACATAGTAGGCGCTTCACAAATGTGTGCCCGTGTTTAGTTTTTTGAAAATACCTGAGAAAAACAACTTAAGAGGGGAATATTTGATTTTGGTTATCATTTTCAGAGTTTTCAATCCATACTGGTTGCCTCCATTGCTTCTAGATGTGTGGAATGGCAGAACAACGCAGCAAAAGGCCTTATGGAGCAAAGCTAATCAGTTTAAGGTGGTCAGATGTAGGCAGTAAAATACAAAGGTCAAGATGAGCTATATCTTTCAAAAGTGTCCTAGTTTGTTCTTCATTGCTGTGACAAAACACTCTGACCACTACCAACTTGGGGAGGAAAGGGTTTATTTATCTTACATCTCCCGGGTCACAGTTCATCCAGGAGCCCAAGGTAGGAACTCAGGGCAGGAACCTGGAGGCAGGAGCTGGAGCACAGGCCATGGAGGAACGCTGCTTACTGGCTTGCTTCCCTGGCCTGTGCTCAGCCTGCTTTCTTATGTGACATAGGCCCACCTGCCTGAGGGTGGCATCACCCACAGTGGCCCTCCCACATCACTCAACAATCAAGAAGGCACCCCATGGACATGGCCACAGGCCCCTGCAATGAAGGCAATCCTCCAATTGAGGCTCCCTCAACCCAGGTGTGCCAAGTTGACACTAAAGCTATCCAGCACAAAAGGCATTTTCTCAATTACTTCTTCCAATAGCTCATTCAAGTATGAACTTGACAATGGATGAATCCATTAGTGAGATCGGTATCTCCGTAATTCAGTCACTTTTTAATGGGCACACTAAATGGAAATCAAGCCTTCATTCAACATGTGACCAAGTTGGGGGAAAACTTCATAATCAAGCCTAACAATGCCAAGTTCATAATCAAAAAATATTTTTTCAACTTTTTCTTTTGGGTAATGAACAGCTAAATTATAATTCAAAATGACCAAACAATTCTGTGACTTTTAAAAAGTACATCTTACCATAAAACTTGTGTTCGCTGCTTGCCACTGGAGAAGACCAGTGAGTTGAATAGAAATTGTTGGGACAACAGGAAAGAAATATACCTGGAAAGCAAACAAGCTGAAGGAGACAGAGGTTATCTCCCATAAAGACCTTCATTTTCACAGGAAGAGATGCAAGTGCTGTATGTGAAACTGTGGAGAGGTGTATCAACTAGGCAGGCACCAAATTAGTTACAAATTCCACAGCAGTGACAAACCTTGGATGGACTGCTTACTGATACATGGACTGCTGTTATATGTACATCACTGATGTTCTGTGCCCAATAAATATACGAAACATTATTGATTGGAAAGTTTTATGATCCATGGTTTCAGTCTCCTTTCCCCCAAATGGCTAATTCCACAGTTCGCTACAACAGACGTTTTTCCCCATGACCTAGAGAAGGTTAAAAAAAAAAAAAAAAGACTACATTTTCTTGGAGGACCAGTAAGATAGAGAAAAACAACTATCCCCCAAGCTCTATAGCAGAAAGATAGCTGAGAAGCAACTGTTACTAGAAAGATCATGAAATAAGTCATTTCACAGAAAAGTTTTAACTGTTCTGGTGGCACTAGTAGGTGTGCTATCTATAGCAAAGCTTGTGGGAAATCAACAATGTTTTGCTTAGCTTCAGGACTTCCAATTTAGTGACTTTCAAAATCAATTAAAAGGAAGTGGGCCAGGCGTGATGTTACTTGGCTATAATCCCAACATTGGGATGCTAAAGAGGAAACATTGTTACATTGAGTTCTAGGCCAGTCTAGGCTACATAATAAGATCTTGACTCCATAAAACAAACCCAAGGTATGTCGGATTGGTTACTTGTCTCTTTGCTGTGATCAAACACTTGACAAAAGCAACTTTAGGAAGGAAGGGTCTATTTCAGTTTACAGTTTAAGGGAATGCAGGACATTACAACAAGGAAGGTGCAGTGTCAGAAGCCGGAGGAAGCTGATTCACTGAACTCACAGTCAGGAAGCAGATAGCTAGATTTCTCTTTTTATGTCGTCTAAGTACCAAAGGAATGGTGCCGGTCACATTTACGGTATGTCTTCCCACCTCAATGAATCTAATTAGACAATCCCTCACAGGGATGCTGAGACTAATCTAACCAAAATAACTCCTCACAGGCTTGTCTTTTTTGTTATTTTAGGTCCTGTCAAGTTGACAATATCAGTCTTTAAACAAGGTTTACCCAGGTATTGAAGGGCTTCATTTCCATGATTTGCCTGGATTCCTCTCTCTAAAACAACATAGTCCTGCACTGTGCGTTCCAAAGATCACAGGTCTGCTCATTTCTTTGACTTCAGCTATGCTCATTGGGTCTTACTACCAGACACATCTCTGCTCCTGAACACCCAGCCTACCCTCTTTTGACTGGACACTGCACTCACGCACAGTCCCAAGTTCAGTACTTCTCTCTTTCCCTAGACAACTGCTTGCATTTCCAAAACAGCATAAGTAGTTTTTTCATTTCTGTTCCTCCCACCAATTTTAAGATCTGCAAAGACTAAAACATAATGGAATTCAAAATAACAGATTGTTCTCTCCCATGGCCCTACTGATGACAAGCTCAGCTCACTTTGTCTAGATTTTAAACTGAAGATGTCACTAAGAACATTTGGGTGGCTCCACTGACATCCAAAAGAAATTACACATTTTTACATGTAACACAAATTTAAATGTTTTTCTGATTTCTAGTTATCCATGATTGTAAAGAAAAGCATAAACATTGCTACAATTAGAGTAAAATAAAACAATAGCAATGGTTAAATAGCACCCATGATATGAATTAGTGATTTCATTTTTAAAATTCTTAATTTATGACAAACCCCAACTTAGGAACTGTAACCACAATGGTTCTAAGAGTTAACCATATGATCATATGATATAATCTTAATCTCAATTTTAAATCCTACTCTCTACACATAGATACATATATGGATATGTATGCATGTGTATGTGCATATATAAAATCTGAACCTCTACTAATTGATCTTTCTATATTAAAAAAGATAGTCTCCTATCCCCAATTGTATCTTCAAGAACAATCTGATATTTGGCTAATACTCTCCTTATTGGTTTATCTTAAAAGAATTAGACTGACCCCTATTGTCCAAGTTGTTAAGTAGATATTGCCTTTACTTCCCAAGGGAACTTTCAAATGCAAATTTCAACTTTTTGCTTACAATTTATAATCAAAGTCAGATTCTCTTATTTTCCTCAATCTTTTATTAAAATGGGATGAAAAAGACATTTTATAAAAGTTTCCCTCCAGTAAAAACTCTTATATCTAATTTAGCCTCACTACACATTCTGCTATGTCCAGAAAGGCAAGAACTTTTTTTATTGAAAGATTATAATAAGTAAAGAAATGAAGAGCTCAGGTGAAATGTCAGCTTGCCAGTATAATAGGCATTTGAACAATTACAATTGATTTTTAATGTAAAGGAAATGCCAAAGATCTGAATACAGGATTGTTCCAAAAATCAAGATTTCAGTAATTCTCTATTTTAAAAGCTAAATTAGAAGGACTGGCTTCCTTTCACAATTTTAGTTTTAATGGACATTAAAGTTAATAGCTGGCTTGACTGCAGATAATAAAGATTTCTGTCATTTGTTGAAGGAGTATAAATCAATATAAAAGCTGGAGACTAGAGTCACAACAGAGACCTCATATGGTGCTGCTAAGAAAGATGACATCTCAAATTTTCACAGGTAAAAAAATATGAAAGACGCTATTCTTTGAACTGATAGAAACCCATTCTACTTTTTTAGATAATGTGCTTTAATTGGATTTTTTAGAATAAAAAAAAAACACCTTTGGAGACCTTATGAATTTCTGGAAACACTCAGGTTTTAATCACGAATGTTATCTTTTCACAAGAAGTCATGTGCCACCTTGACTCGTTTTAAATATTTAAACACAGAAAACTTCATTAACTATTTCAGCCAAAATGGGTTTCAAATGAAATTAGGTAGGAAGCATATTAAAATGTTGTTGCAGATATCCATGTCTGCAGATCTGTGATCAATAAACCATTAATTTATCTGTAAGTAAAATTATAGAAGTAGCAATAGCTTATATATAATTTCTTATAATTATTTTCATCCTAAGAGAACTGCACCTCAAAGTTTACTGACAGTTTATAAACTTAGATATTGAGATTTTAGAAAACTGGTCCTGGCAAATTCTTAGCATATCAAGTAACATCTCAGTTTGACCTTGTAAAGATGGGAGCTTGCCTTCTCTGGGAAGTCACTAGCTTGGTGTTTTCTGCCCACTCATTTTTATCCTTGATGTTTAAAGATCAGGCTTGCAACATAGGGTAGCTCTGAAAACTCTATGCCATCATGAACGGGCTACATTGGGGTTTGCCGTACTGATGAATTCGTGGTTTACAGAGTGGCAGAAATAGTGTGCTGCAGATGAGAGTGACATATTCTGTTGCATCATTTCTAAGTGTTTGTTCACTATGACTTACTTGGTTTCTGCTTCAGTTACATTATTACAAATATGATGTGATGTGACTCATTTTCTTCTTCCCATTCCTATTTTAAGACATGCTATAAACA
>NW_008351958.1:6284704-6291134 GCF_000622305.1 Nannospalax galili | reverse complement strand
CCATTCCTATTTAAGACATGCTATAAACAAAATGCCAACTCCTTGAATTAAAGGCAGCTTTGACTTTATGCCAATACATAAAATTAAAACCTTTTCATTTTGCAACACAGTTGTAGCAGGTATTAAAGTGTAGCATTTCAGAAGCATTATCAAATTCTTATATTTAAATTTGTATCTATAAAAAGAGTTATAAGAACAAAAAATTCACACACTTGCTTTCAGCGTAAACTTTAGTAGGGAAAAAAAAATCCATAGACAATATACCATCTGTCTCCTAAACCACATGAAGAGCAAAGCTTTGAAAATCCAGCCCCTGCTAATGTGACATGTTGAAACATTAATCACCCCCTTAGGCCAATATAATTGTAGCTCCACGTTAATTACCTAACAATTAACAGCAGTAATTTCCAAGGGGCAATCAATGAATTAGCTTGTGATTTTCCCACAGATTTTAGTCCCACACTGCCAATCTGAAAGCGTTTCAACCCCCTCACTGTGGTTCATCAACGACACTTCTGGTGTATGAAATAAAAATTCATTTGCACCCTTACTAATTAGGCTAGAATATATCCCAATGTGTATTACAAACTCTATTCATTCCCACAAAATCTCTGCCACAGGCATTTTTCCCCATTTAAAAATTCATTTTCTATTAAATTAGAAGGTCACCTAGCAGGGAAAATGTACTAATCAAGATTTTATCACTGACGAATTAAAATTTTTTAATAAGCAAGTTTAATTAAGTTATCCTAACAAGTGATAACAGCTATTTACAACGTATGGGGATATATGTGTGTGCACTAGAGCATGGGGCATTTGAAATTCTTGGAATCAACAGATGCCACGTCTTCCATGCACAGATGGAAGCTGAGTGGGTACACACACAGTTGAAATAGTTTCAAATATAGCAATTGGCTTTGAGGGAGGAGATGAACTTGCTTAAAACAAAAGCAAGTTTCTTATAGTGTATGCAATAAAAGACAGTGTGCTTAACTTAACAGAATATCACCTACCAACTTTACTTTTCTCAGTCATTTGTGTCAATATACTGATGACATTTTATACTAAATGCATAGATGTTATAGTTTGTTTTTTCTATAGAGTTTATTATTTTATTTAGAAAAAAGTTTTAAAATACATGCTTCAGGGCTGAGTACGGTGGCACATGCTATCATTCCAGCACTTATGAGATAGAGGGAGGAGGATCAGGAGTTCAAGACCATTCTTCACTATCCAGTGAGTTCAAGGCCAGCCTGGGCTACAGAAGGAAGGCTGTCTCAATAAAAACAAACAAGCAAACCGTGCTTCTCGGTAGTGATTTACTAATCTCCCTTATCTGAGATTTTCCTTTGTACATATTCAACTACTCTCCAATTGACTGTGGTCTGAAAATACATAATGGAAAGTGGAGAAATAAACGTTCATGAGATTTAAATTCTGTGCAATTCCAATTAGCATGATGAAATGTTGAACCATCCTAATCTATACAGCCCAGGATATGAACCACCCCCTTTTTCTGGCTTTCTACTCTTAGACATAACCCGCTCCTTAGTCAGTAGCTGGCCCTATCACTAGATTGACTGTTATGGTATTGCAATGCTTATATTCAATAAATCTTTATTTTACTTAATAGTGGCCCCAAAGCACAAGGGCAATAATGCTGCAATGCAAATGTGTCAGAGAGAATCCAGAAAGTGCTTCCTGCCAGCAAAAAGATGAACATACAAGATACTTTTCAGAGAGAAAAAGAGATTATGTGAGCATCCTTTAATTACATTTTTTCCATAATAGTTCTCTTTTATTATTGGTTTTTGTCTTTCTTATCACAGCTGCTTTATAAACTAAAATTTATCATAGGTTTGTATGTGTAAGTGAAAATAGTATATAGAGGATTCAATATTTCTTGTGGTTTATGGATAAGAGGGCACTAATATATTTTATTATTAAATAAAAATTCTATTTGAAAGGAAATAAGATATGAAACACTCATGTTTCTTCCAAAAAGTGAAAATATGACATATAAGCAGTGGATAACCATTTGTTACATTTTATTTCTTATTCATTTACTAATACTATTTTTGTCTTTGTTGTTTTCATGTGTACATATCAAAACGTTGCTCTGTGAGGAATATTCCTTTATAAATTAGTGATAAAGAGAGAATACATTAAAAAGTTAACATTGCCAACAGCAAAATCCAATGGGGTGGCCACAGTTTTGCAGTTTTAGACTTTTCCTCCTTTTAATGATTCATTTCTGAGATCTATTAATCCAAGACATACTTAATTCTTTCCTAAAACACAAACCACTGTAAATTCCATGACAAATATTAATTGTATTATGGCAAAATAGGAACTATTTTCTGTTTAAGGATGGCTTGAAATCTGTGCAAAGCATATACCCAAATCCAATGTTGTTTTAACAGTGAAAACAGAAGAAAGACGGTAACAAGTGATAGAATTGCCAGTAGCCAATGCAGTGGCTGTGCTGGGCAACATCCATGGTGTCCTCAAAGACCTAACAGTGCACACAATTCAAGAAGGTGCAAACAACACAATCTTGAATATTTTGACATGTAAAGCCCTTTACTTTTGAATTCTTTATCTTTGACCAACATTTAACAGAGATTATAACAAAAATCTTTGTTATAAGACACCCATCAAAAAACCATAGAAATTTTAATCTCAAAAAAGACCTGAAAAGGTTAATTTAAAAATGAACAAACTGCAGTTAAGTGCTGTAAATTGACCTATTTATGGCCACGCCACCAGTTAATAGCAGACAGATTGACTGACCCGTGAGGCCTATGCCCTTTACACCACATTATTCTGCCACACTGTTAGTAATGTCATTATTTTAGTCATTAATGTCATATTTAGCAACAATTAATACATTTTATAAAGAATTTTAGGAGCTAGCTTCCTGCCTCTCTGACCCACTCATTCTTTAATACCATTAACTGCTAAAAGTGGTAATAAAAAGAACACAATAATCCTTCTTCAATCTTACATGATAATAAATGCCCCCTGAAACCCTCATTTACTGGCTTTGATGGCACCCTTAAACTGGCTCTAATTCCTTATCTCCATTTCTCTTCCTGTATTCCACAAACTGCCTTGTATATTGTACAATCATGGTTCCACCCTTCCAAATGGAAAAAGAAAACCCACTGTATCTCTGTGTTCAACTTCTCACAAAACAACACATGCACACATATATGCACACACGCATGCATGCACATCACCTCTTGGAAGTACCAGATACAGAGACAATTCCTTTATTTGGATTTTTTCTTTTCTTTTCTTTTCTTTTCATTTATCTATTATTTTTATTGCTTGCATGTAGGTAACTGCACCAGTGTAGTGCATTGGCTGCGGAGGTCAGAAGAGGCTGTCAGATCCCCTGGGACTGGAGTTATGGACAGTTGTCAGCTGCCATGTGGGTGCTGGGATTTGAAACCCAGTCTTCCGCAAGAACAACTAGTGTTCTTAACCACCGAGCCATATCTCCAGCACCAGAATTTTTAATTTTCTCCTAAAATGGATTGTATATAATAACCACAGACATTTGTTAGTCTTTCTTGAATACACAGTTTAATTTCATAGCCCTAAATACTCTTCCTTCTTTCTCAAAGAAAGCATCCTCTCAAGACACTTCCTGAAAACTAGCTTCACTAGTCTAGACCCCTCTCTGCCACTCTGTCCCCCTCTGTCTCTATATTTTTCTTTTTCTCTCTCCTTTACTACATTTTAATAAGTGTATTTCACACTTTCTATTTAATGAACCGCCTTATAGTGATTTCTATTTTATACTAATGTGTGTAACTTATTTATAAATTCCCTTCAATATCAGTGAAACACAAGGACTAATATGAAGAGTGGGAAGGCATCAAGTAGATTCCAGTGGATCACCTGAGGAGGAAGTTCCAGTATCCAAGATGATCGTTGATGTCATCTTTCACTAAAGAGATAGGGTGGTGATATGAAGAAGTAGATAGATTGAAGTAAATCCTAGACAAGCATCCCACAGGGTTTGGTGATGGAGTTAGAAGTGAGAGAAACCAAGACGTCAGGAGCTACTCAGGCTTCACAGCAGGATAGACACTGGCAGGTTCAGAGATGTGCAAATCAGTTGTGTGTCAGGGAATGTTGTGTTCAGAAGACTATGTGTTCATTTTGAATAAGATATGCTTTTGAGAATTCCAAGAAGGAATAGTGATGCAATATGTGTGTCTGGGATGCTAAGGAAATGTTTGAGTTTAAAATGCCTGTTAAGCCCCAGGTATGGGGGCTGGTGAAATGACTCAGTGGGTAAAGGCATTTGCTGCCAAGCCTGATGCAGAATTTGATTCATGGGATTCATGGTAGAGAAAGAAAACTGACTCCTGCAAGTTGTCTTTTGATCTCCATACACATGTTGTGGTATGTGCATTCACAGGAGCATGCACACAGTAAAGAAGTAAATGTAATAAAAATGTAAACCCTGGGTATAAATAAGTTCTCATGATGAAGACAGAAGGTAACAAAAATGACCTAGGCCTGCATCTTATTTTTCTCCTAATAGGTGACTGCTGTTAGTTTGTTTTTCTGTTCCACTCCAGCTTTCATGTTGTGGGAGCCTAGAGCATGCTCATTTTGGGTTTTGCTGTATTCTTGGTATCATCTACTTGCTGGGACAAAGCAAATATTTAGTATTGGAAGAGCAAGTGAATAAACAACTTTGGGAGAAAAGCTGATCTCTACAAGTCTTGGTTTTCTCATGTGTAGAAAAACTCCAACTCGTGTGCATGCATTACCAGGCTGTCTTGAGAGTTACACAACAGGACATGAACACATGATCTTGCAAAGTGTCTGTATCATAGTGGGGGTCAACAACAGTGTTTCTCTTTTCTTCTTGTATTCTGAACAATTGTTTCAGGTCAAATATCATAGCTTTTATTACTATCAACCAAGCAGTGGTAGATATAGAATGCATTATTATTGATTGAAATATACTAATAAAAGATGTCCTGTAGATCTTTCCATGACTCCTTTTTGTAAAAATGTAACTGCACAATACAGGTTGACTATCAGGTTTCAGCCATACACATTCCAAAGAAAGGTCTGGTCCTTGCAATATTCCCTGGAGTAAACTGTTGAGCCCTCAGAATATCTCGTCTGATGATAGTATGTTGTTTACCGAGGGCCAAAGATATATCAGATAGTTTGTGTTAACAATGTGACTTATGGTGGAGGGCATGGGCTATGCAGAATCCAGTTGACCTCTGGAAATGTTAAGTAACAAAAGTCAGCCAGTAAAAACCTTGCATTCCCAGACTAGAGAGAGCTTCTTTGGCTGGCTGTATTCCATATATATAGTTGCATTCATCCTTGCTAAAATAACATGACCAAGTGCTATTCCTAGGGTGCTGCTGGAAGAGGATGACTGAAAGCTTGCATTCAGCATTTGTGGACCCTGACTTTTGTCCCAGTTTCTTTTTTTTCTTTTGGTCTTTTTGAGACAGGACCTCCCAGTAGTCACAGCTGACATAGAACTTGCTATGTAGACCCGGCTGGCCTCAATCTCACAGAGAATTACCTGTCTTTACCTCTCAAGTGCTGGGATTAAAGGTGTCTGCCACCACACCTGGCTCCATTTGCTTATTTTGATAGTACAGCTTTTCTGAGGTATGAAGATTCTTGTTGTGAACCCCTGAACCTCAGGGTCATCTTAAGCATCTCCAAAAAACTTTGCCATTGATGTACTCTTATGACTTCCTGATTTTGCATATTACCATAGCAAGGAGTTCAGAAACGAATTTCATGTATTTTGTTTATTGATAGTGGTAGGTTTTTTAATTCTCTTGTCTTTGCTGTAATTTGATTAGTTATGAAACATAAAAAGTAATATACATCCTATGTAAAATTTACTTAAAGGAAATTTGACTAAATCATGAATTTTAAATCAATGTTGCCAATATTTTGTTTTGAAAATAAAGAAGGGCTGCTATCAGGCATTAGGAAGAATGCTGAAGTCGATGAAGTATGGTCCAAGTTTAGACTCCCACACTTGAAAGTCTAAGGAAAAATCAGTACTTTAAAATTTTGTTAATGTGTCCCTGCCCTCATCCTCCCTATCAACTGAGTTGGTATTAATGATGAGGACAGTGAATACCTTACTCTGGTTTCTAGAATATTTACATGTGGATTAAGGATGCATTTCGGTGGAAGGACAGTTGTGTAGCACAGACATGGCCCTGGATTTGATTGCCATCACTACAAAAGGAAAATGAATTATAAAACACCTGCAGGTATCATCTCGCTTTAAGTATTATTAAGAAATTGAGATGTATTATTTTCTTCTTGCAGGTGAAGTTCAAGTTTCTAATAGTAAGTACAGAGTCCAAGTTCACCAAGTAGTAAGCGATAGAGTTAATGATGTAATGAAAAAAAA
>NW_008351958.1:6272048-6284444 GCF_000622305.1 Nannospalax galili | reverse complement strand
TAATTATATTAATTCAACTGTAAACCTAAAAATTTACAGCCAATTTTGAAAATGATGCATCCTACCTCAGGAAACCGTTATTGAATATGTCAATTGTGTTGTAATGATATGCTTCTTCTAAGTATGTTGTTATTAAATAAATAATTTTTAAAAATTAAAAAAAAAATTTGAACACAAACGGTAGAACTTCAGAACTAAAGTTGCATTTTATTCATTCTAGTATCTATTAGCCCATTCTAGTTAATCACACTGAGTCAGAACACAGAAGGGAAGCAGTGAATCTAATACCTAAGGAATTCCCTTAACTTCAACCACCCGCTCCATTGTTCCACACAAAAGTAGTGCTGGGGCAGCTCATAAACCCGTTACACTGTGGTGAAGGCATACTGAGATTCAACTGATTTCCTTCAAATCATCACTGGGCTCTGAGAACGTTAGCACAGTACCCAGTGCACTTCATTTCCTGTGTCCTGCTGGAATCCATTGCTGCAGTATTTGTTCCAGTTCTCACGTTCTTTCTTCTCTGGCTAGGGAAGACCTGGCAGCCCCTGCTTGCCACCACCATCTCCCCTGTCTCCTAGAGACTCTGGAAGTCTCTTGAGTCTCTAACATATCTGAAGCATCTTGCAGGCCACGGAGCCCACACAGACTCTGTTTCAGTACATTTATGTCTTCCCTGTTGAACACTGACTGAAGTTTATTGGATTTTAATTGTTTGTATGACATAAAGAGTGTGGAGTGGAGGCTGGTGAACACCCATGGATCCTTCTGCCCAATGGTAACACTGAATTCAGCTCTCCTGGGGCAAGACAGATAAACCAAGGCAACCCTGCACAGAAGAAAATGAAAAAAAAAAAAAAAAAAAAAAAAAAAAAAAAAAAAAAAAAAGAATTGCTTAAAATAGTAAGAAGTGCCAGGCTTGGTGGCAACACATTTAACCCTAGCAGAGGCAGAGGCAGGTGGAGCTCTATGAGATCAAAGCCATATGTAAACTCCAGGACAGCTGGGCCTACAGGGAGAGCCCATCTCAAAAAGACAAAACAAACAAACAAACAAACAAAAAACAACCAACAAAACCCCTCATTTATTTTATGTCTTATAGGGTTTATACTGAGTATAATATGCTATAACTGTAATAATTCAACTGTAAATCTAAAAATTTACAGCCAATTTTGAAAGAGGTACATCTTAGCTCTAGAAATTGTTATTGAATATGTCAATGCTAGAAGGAGAAACTGAATAAAGAAATGGAAAGATGATGCATCTTATTTAAAATTTTCTAAATTAAAAAAATCTATTGAGATTTTAGTAAGCAACTATAAAATATGTCATAATAGTCTCTTGGAATGTAAACTGGATAAAATAACTATGAAATGTGAGGAGAGACAAATAGGAGAAAACACTCCTGTACGCAGTTATAGCAGGAAAATTCTATATAACACTGCTTTATTGACTGGTTTGCCGGCATAGCAGAACTAACCAATATACAAAAGTCCCCTGGCTGTTAATCTTCTGAACAATTGTGATAGTCATTAGAAAAAAAGAAAAAGAAGGAAAGTGGTCAACAGATACGTGGCATTGTTCTATGTACAATAAAAAATACATATAAAATCAATGTTATTGATATTTTGATATTGAGAAAGAATTAATAAAAGGTCAATATTCATGCTTCAGAAGATGAAGCTTAGAAAAGCATATACCAAATTATTTGAGTAATTTGAAGTTGCTGAAAGTATCTAGAAATATATTCATAGTAATTATCAAAGTATTAGTAATTTCAGTGTCATAGAACCAGAAATTTTAGCGTATGTAAGTTAATAAAAGATCAGATTAATCATTGATTCCCCCATTAGAATTTTCATGTCTGATTTATTTTTAACAGGAACATTTGAAGTTATATTTTATAATGGTGAAATAGTTAAATAAATGATGTTACATTCATGTGACTTAGGTATATCAAATGCTGTTACAGATAAATGAAAATAGCTACTGAAAATATTATCCTAGCATAATCTAAATTATGAAAATAAAAATATATGAAGAAAAATGAATAAAATGAAAATGGTTGCCTTGGGAATAAAATATAAATTATATCATTTTCATGCACGCATTTTAATACATCACTTACATAAGCATGATAATTTTAGAGTGAAATATGTTCACTAAATAAAACACATTCTCTCAATTGCAAGTTTTTCTCTTCGATTGAAATATTTTTATTTGATGGTATTTTATATTACTGTTACTAATGTTTATGGTCATCCTAAATTTATGGCTTCTACCTCTTGGAAAGTATGCAGAAATTTTAAAATGGTAAAGCCTAATTAGAAGCAGATAACATTTGAGAACGACTTTGCATATTTGTCAGAGTATGAAAGTAGTGTTGTATTACATTTAGAACACTGGCAATGTGGTGTGTACTGTTAATGAGCCACGAGTAGGAAGACATCTCTTCTAAGAAAACAGAAGGAACAGTTGTAGTCTGAAGACATAGTAGATTGAAAATAGTGATATGGTTTGATGTATATAATATTGTGAGGGAGATGGTTTTTTTGATAAAATGGTGTAGATTGATGTATTAAACTATAATTCAAACTTCTGTTGCCAAAGGTATATTTCTTCCAATTACCTGGAAGCACTGCACTGGATTTGCCTGCTTACAACAGTATGCCAATTTACACTGTGCCGAATGCTAGACATGGTTCCCCAGTACTTCCTATTTAACAATGTAACATTGTCTACAGTAAATGAAGCCCAAAGGGTGAATAATTTAACAAATAGCACTTACACTAGTTACTTTTCTCCTTGTTGTGATAGAATGCCTTACAAAAAGCCAAATAAGGGAGAAAGGATTCCTTTGGCTTATAGTTGGAGGTGACACAGTCCACCATAGAGGGGAAGCCATGGCAGCAGAAGCCAGAGACAGGTTATTGTGTTGCACCCACAGTGTGCACCAAAAAGCAAAAATGCTTGTGTTCAGCTTGTCTTCTTTTTATCCAATCTGAGAACCCAGTTCATGTAATGATACCCATCCACATTTAGGATAAGTGTTCCAACCTTAATTAACCTAATCTAGAGAATCTCCGATGGACTTGCACAGAGATTTGTTTTCAAGGTGATTTGAAATTCCATCAAGTTGCTAATCAATATTAATCTTACATTTATAAACAAATTGTCTTTCAGTTTCAAATAACTATGTTAATATTCAATATTTCAGGTGATTTAAGCTTATGAATATTTATTTAATAGAACAGGATATTATGTATCTTTTCAATTGGTTTCTATGTACATCAATATTTCTATATCTCATAGGCACTTTCACTATTACTGGTGACAGTTATGTTATGGCCATAAAAAAATTATAAATCTAATTATTTCATCATCAATTACAAAAATTGTCTTTTAAAAAAATTTCCCAAGATGATCCCAGTATTTTGGAGCCATAATGCACAAATGAAGTCTGTATTTAGAAGTGTCAAGGATGGATTATTTTATATATTCAAATATATGTACACATTTTATACCACCTGCAGGGATTTTTCCATTACAATCTGATCAAAGATCATTCAATACAGCAACACTACTCCCTGGAGAATGCCAGTGTTGTTTTGAAATAGAATGTTTTAAGCTATGACAAAAAGCAGAAATACGCAAAAATTAAAAAAAGGATACAAACAGGAACTCCCTTTGAATGAAAAACACAAGGAATTTAGAGCAATATATGCATTGAATGCAAAACAAACCTCCTAAATAATCACATTTTCCTCAATTTGATTTCAACATACCGCTTCTTAGAATTGTATTATACCCATAGAAATGCAGTAAGTCTCTTTCACTCCTAAAAGCTTGTCCAGTTTTGAACGTCATGTTCAATGACCTAATCTTTACCTTTTTAATCACACATATGCTCAATGCATTAGAACAAATTTAAGTGACAGAGATTAACCAGTAGTCATTATGTCAGTGAGTTTTTCACCATTGTGAAAAAAATACCTAAGGCAATCATTTGAATAGGAACCAAAGTTCCATTTTGGTTCTCAGTTTCAGCAGCTCCAGTCTATGGTCGCTTCTCCATTGCCTTTGGACAGCAGGGGGGCAGTGCACTGTGGTGATGCTGACAGCGGGAAAAGCTGTTCACTTCATGACAGCCAGGAAGCAAAGAGAAAAGAAACAGAGAGGCTAGGGTCACAATACTTCCTACCACTGCACACCCCTCTGATCCAGCTTCCCTTCCCTGTGTTCTCCTTACCCCAAATCTCAAAGCTTTCTCTAAGCGTCTCTAAGCCTTTATACACTCCCCTTTCCTGACAGGGAAAACTATAACTGTCATGAAGGTTTTTTTTTTCTTTTTTGACTTGTAATAGTTCTTATTGTATGTACTTATATCAGTTTAAAATTTCTAGTTCATTGTCTTTCCATGGATTATATGCAAAGAGAAATAGCATCATGAAACTTTTATGGGTTATGGCAAAAACTGAAAGTTCTACATTAGAAAAAAACTATTTTAAGGATAACTTTTTCAGAAAAAGCAGAAAGGCCAACTAAGTGATTTAGGAACTACAAAATGAGGTATATAATTTAAAAGGATCCAGCAGGACTGCCACAGAAATATAGCAAATATTTGATGCACATAGAAAAATCATAATAAATAAATAGACACCTCAGAATCTGGTATATGCTATGTGAGTAGAAGCCAAGATCAGATCACCAGTTGGGAACAGGACAAGAAAACTGAAGGAGGAGAAAGAGAATGTCTAAAAATGGAAAGAACTTCAAATATTGAGTATGTAAAAAACAGAGAAATTTCAGAAATTAACTACTCATGTCAATAGTTGATGACATTTTTATTAACTAGTAATAATAATTCTCAGGGCACGTTATTAATTATAATGTGGCTATATATTAGATTTTGTGGCATTTCAGTGCCTTCTATTTTTCCTTCATACAAAAAAATCATCACTGGTGTGCAGTTCAGTAGTTAAGCAAATATTTAGCAGAATCAAAGCCTTGAGTTAATCCTTATGATCAAGGAAAAGAATTATGTGAATTTATAAACAGTTACCATCTAAGGTGAAATTCTTCTTAATGAGGAAGATATTTTTCTTCCTGTGACTGGCTTATTGAACTTAGCATGATGTCCTCTATCTTCTTTCATGTTATTGCAAAAAATAGAATTCTTGTCCTTTTCATTGCTAAATACTAGTCCATTATAAATGTATGACACATTTTCTTTATTCATTGATGGACATAGCTTGATTCCACATCTTGGATAGTGTAACCAAAGCCACAATAAACATGTGCATACATGTTTTATGCACCAATTTCACCTCTTCGGATGCATAGTGAGAAATGAGATATCTGCATCACATGGTGGTTTTATTCTAAGTTCTTTGAAAATTTTCCAAACTCCTTTCCATATTGACTGAACTAATTCCATCTCCATAAACAGCATCCAAACAACATCTGTTCACAATTCCAAATACTGCTTCTCAATCCTACTATACTTACAAATTGAGTATTAAAAGAAAACTAGTAAAGAACTCCGTTGGGCAACCTTGTACATGATTATCGAAATTTTCATTCTGCCTTGTAGTAAAATGAAAATTTCTTCCTTTGATATAAGAAAGTCTACCAAACTTTTGTCTCATGGAACATCTGCAAAGTTGATTAGGCTAAATGTAGAAAAATATGCCCTGCCTTCTCTCTGCTGACTAGGTTGCAGGTATAGACTTCTAACATAAAACAGTGGTGCTTCCAAATTATTCGTTCACATCTTTCAATATCTAGGAAAAACAGTGTTCTAGCAAGAACAGAGCACACAGAGCAGGCCAGAGGATTTAGGCTGCATGTCTCCCTAGCAAAGACTTCACAGAACTAGAGTCCTGAACAGTATATGTTGAGAATTGAAGTTACCCATTGATGAAGTCCTAATGGCCAAGTCTTCAGCAGATTGGGGTGGAAGGAAATAGTTATCACAAGATTATAAGGGAATGGGAAATAAAAATCATTCAAATCAGGCAATTGCACAGGACATTACAAGAAGCTGTTTTAAATAGTAGACCTGAGAATAATATTTTGGCAAGTTAGATTTATATTTAATAGGGTACTTGACACCCTGAGATTCATAAAAAGAAAAAAAAACAAAAACAACTGGAAGAAACTTATTTAAATGAAAGTATAATATTCTTGTATGATAACTCAAAAGAGAGCATCTGTTTTCAAATACATATGTAAAAATCAATAGTTTATTGTTTTGCCAGTAATAACTAATTTGAACATACAATGAAATAAAAAACTCCATTCAGGATAATAACAAATATATATGACACAGTTAGAAGTAAACTTAATAGGAAATGCACAAAATTTACATAAAAAGAATTATGGAGCATTACTTGGGGACATAAAAGAATACCAAATAGAGAAATTGTATTATTGAATAGATATTAATATTGTATAAATATAATCTATATATTAATGCAAGCATTTAAAATGATATACATACACTCCTACATTCAGCAGTGCAGTTTGATTTTTTTTAACTTCAAGGTCCTACTTAAGAGTGTTTATAAAATCATGGATACAAATATTCTTATAATATGTTTATGGTAGTAAAATTACTCTTATTAATAATAGCAGAGTTGTTAGTATGTGACAATTCTGTCAGCTATTATGAAGATATTAAATGCAACAACCCATAAAGAAACAGCTGACAGCTCATTAGGTGTGATTATCATGGTCTGAATGTACTATACTATTCAGTGCAGGAAAGGAAGAGACAGAACTGAGTGATGACAAGATTCTCTTTGAAGCTAAAGAAATATCATTTTTAAGTTGCAGATAAAGCATCACTTCCTTTGCTGTATTGACTTTCTTTAATTAAGGGAAAGGACAAGAATAATGGGAAAGGACAAGAATAAGCTTTCAATTATAGAAAAAGAGAGGCAAATAGCCAATAAGTATCTTCAGGGAAAGAATAGTCATTAGTATTTCAAATACAGAAATACAGACAGGAAATCAGCTTTCTCTGCTGACTGATGCACCCCATTGCTTCCTTTTGCAGACTTGAGTTTAAGTTGAGCATTTCAGGAAAGATGGTCAAACTAGCCTTGGCATTTCCCACTGGAGAAAAGCTACATGTATTATTGTCTCTCGACCAGGCACTTAGTGCCCTTTCTCTGGGTATATGCCTTAAAGGGCCCTCTCTGCTCTTCAACTATGACACTAACAGCACAGTAGCATAATTTGGAGCAAAGGGCGAGGAATAACAAGGACAGCAAATGTACATCCTGTTGTCTGCTGGTTGTGTGACCATCAGTTGTTCACTTTGTATCACTGAGCTTCAGATCCCTTTATTTAAAATTAATTTGTCAAGGCCCATCTGAGTTAAAAACAATGCTTTTAATGTACAATGGCATAGCTGCTACAGTCTTTCTATAGATGGTATCAAGGGGAGAATTAGTGGAGTTTCCTTCTACCCTTATTTGCCATAACCTTTGCCAAAATTTTAATTCATTGTGTTTTTTACCTGATGGAATGACCCAAATTTTTCTTTCTAATGGATTGAGAGCCTCCATCATTCATTAATGGCTGAGTTGGCACATTTTATGTTGCTATGAATAAGCTAGTAATCACATGAAATTACATACACCAAGTTAGTAACTCTTTTCTCTGTTGATTTATAAATGGCTAGAGAGCTGCATCAACTTCCAATTTAATGTCACTATGGCTCTGTTTCTTGATGGAAGCTTCATCCTTTGGAGAAAGTGGCATCTGTACATATAAAATCCAAGGCAGGGGAATTATAAAGAATCCTTCTGTGAGTGAGCCATTAGGCAAAAAGTAAAAGGGAACTTCCACTTCCGTTCCTTGGTTTTTAGCCCTGACTATTATGCTGAGGGTGGAAACTACAACACAAACTGACTTCTAGTATAAAATACTATTGTATCTTGTAATGAAACCCATGACATGCATATCCTATTCAGAACTCAGCCCCATGGAAAGACTGAACTTTAGAGTTTCTTTCAGAGTTACCATTGGTGGATCTGTTGGACTCAGTAAACTACAAACTTATGATTCTGGCTAGAATCAACATGCCATGAGACCCATCTATGTCCCTCTATCATTAATCAATAATAAAATATTCTCAAACTGAGTATGGTGGTTCATGGCCTTAATCCCAGCATTTTGGAGGAGGGGAAGGCAGACCTCTGTGACTCCAGCCTGGTCTACATAGCAAATTCAGTGTCCACAGGGGCTACATAGTAAGAGTGTATCTCAAAAAACAAACAAAAAAAAAAAACAAAAGAAAAAAAAGAAAGAAAACTGCAGAGAAGCTAAAGGGCAAGAGAAAGACACAATGAAGCAACACAGTGATGTACTGTGTCCAAGCCAAATGGTGCTGCAATTTACTTGCTGATTCTTGATCTAATTGGATACAGTCACACATATACATCCTAATTTAAGGGTCATGCAAGACCAGTTTCATAATTGACAGGAGTAGAAAACACCATGTTAGTGATAGGAGACTTAGATTTATTCAGTTCATGTCCTGAGACTAGAATTTCAGTCTTTAACTAGGTTTATTAGACAGGAGAATTGTTGACCGAAAATAGCAAGACCTTGCTTTGGTCTGAGTTTGCCATTGTTTCTCTACCTGGAGCTCACCATGAGCTTCATGAAACATCCCAAAGCACTAACTCCACTGGAACATCGTTGGCCATATGATCCCAGTCCCAAAAAGCCTGCATGGCAACTTGGACTTGAAGATATTTAGCTATGTTCTGCTCTAAACTAGAATCTTTATATACTTCACAAGAATTAAACAAAAGCAGAGGTAGAATTGCATATAGTACTGTAGTACATCTTGTCTCTGAAACAGAAAAGACCAACAGGCGTGTGTTTCTTTGATAAAGGTAGAATAAAGTGTAGGAACTTGCCTTTCAACAATCTAATTAAGAAAGCCTCGGAAACTGAAACCCAGTTCACTGATGTGTCAGGGCACTGTAATTTCTTCTGACTGACCATCTTACTCTGTGGTATATAATCTTAAGCCATACCATACATATATATGATTTCTTGCTTCTCAAGTTCACTTAGCATTTTGTCTAATGAACAAACAGGAATGGATCAACATTCTGTTCTATGGGTACTAAGAAGCTTGAGGTTCTTACTGACTATATTAGCAAATATAGTGTTGGAATAAATGTAACTTAAAATATGATGATGAACTCCTCTCTCATTTAAACATGAGCTACTTGTGAAGGTCCTTATTCACATGTGCAGAGAAAATTGTTTTTAAGTAGATAGAAGCATGCAAGGTGCCAGGGATCATGTCATTTGCTCAGAAACCAGATCATACATGCACTGTAGCTTAAATGACAGCCACAGTTGAAGGCACTGCCTTCTAAAGCTTATGCTGATCTATAGTCATTCCTAAGGTTGACCAAAAGCAAAGTTAAATTGATATGTTAATAGTAACACCACTCTGACATTATTGGTTTATGATGGTGGGACCAATATCAATTACTTTGCTTGGACAGATATTTTTGATCTAACATTGTGTAGTGCAACAGAGATGGGATATAGGGAAGGACAGTGACATTTAAAGAAGCCGCTCCTTTAGTTTTTCCTTCTAGAACCTTCTTATTCCATGAGGCAGAGGACCATTTAGAGGTAAGCGATTACCTATTATGTCTGTTCCTTTGGACATTCAGAAATTGTGGAAATAATCTAAAGATAGCTCTACAGACCTCATAAACTTTAGTTAAATGAAATTTCTCCTGGGAACCATGAGCTCTCGTGATGTTTAGTGGATCACAACTGAGACTGAGAGTTTAAAGATGATTCTTAACTCATATTCATAGTTTAACTTAATACTACAACCCTACACATTTAGAATGACCAGCTTGCTCTCATATTACAGAAAATAATTCATCTTCTATAAATTTTGACTACCATTTTGCTTAATCTACAGATCATAAATGTTTTATGATCAGTACGGTTTTAATAATAAATTGCATAAAAATGTACGTATATTCCCAGTTCTATGCCGGGTTACTGTCTGGGAGTCTGTTTGGCCACACTGCCCAGTAACTCAAAGGAAGGTATCTCCTGTCTGTCTGACATTGTTCTTGCTATGTAGCCTTTAGCTATACACTTGGACTCTTAAAAAATTATATTGACCCCTTTAATCTTTTGTTATACTTTCCTTTTGGGTGTTTAAGACCCTAAAATTGGCCCAGATAAACCACTTTATTTTTACTCTTAAGGTCAGAGGATCTGTTCCTCGGGGCTCACATGGGCTTGGGAGGAGTCCCTGGCTCCTTTCTTTTTTACCAGTTCTGTCTATGTGAAGATAAGTCAAAGGTCGGAATATTAATAACTGATTGCTGCTAGATGAGTAACAGGGATGACAGAGTATATGGGCTCCAGTGGGGGGGGGGTATAGGAGAGTGCCATTTGGGAAGTGGGTATATAGATGAATAAGATCGTTTGGGATGTTCTATATGATACACATACACACACATACAAAATCAACAAATAAAATGACATATTTGAGGAGGAAGCATAAAAACTTGCTTCCTGTTAATTAGTGTTAATTAGTAGAGGTGATAAACATTACCATTGAAATCTACCTGATGACTTTATATCCATACTCAGGTGCCAAGAATCTGAGTGTAACCAGCTGTGACTAGTAATAATCAGATACATAGAGATTAGAGGCAGATGTGCAAACATCTAAGCGTTAGTAGCATTAAAAATGAGTCTTTCTATAGGAAACAACATGTTTTAAAATGAAACGGAGATCTTTTTTAAAACACACATATACACACATACACACACACACACATATAAATAAATAAATAAATAAATAAATAAATAAATAATTTTAAGAAGAAATAGTTTCCTTTTCATTATAAAAATGTGTGTATATAATTATCATGATTTTTTTTTTGTTTCTTTTACTTTCGTAGGTTTCACTCTTTGAGTTCTGTTTTGTGCCTGTAGGGAGATTGGCTTTGTTTGAGACAGGATGTCATTTTGTTGTCTAAGCTGTCCTGAAATTTGCTATATAAACCAGATTGACCTCATTCTCATGAACCAAGACATAGCCCAGGATTCTGCATGCTGGGATTACATGTGAGAACCAGTAGGACATATGGATTATTTTTTAATTAAATAGATTAGTCAGTTCCCTTAATAGGCTCCTTTTTCCCCTTCTTGAACATTTTAACTCCTTCCCCAATATTATTTGTAATCACTCAGTAAAAGAACTTGAAGATGTATATAGAAACTGTATTCAAATCGTGAAAGAATATCAGCAATGGACCCATTACAACAGTGTTTTCAACACACTTAGGCCTAATTCTTAATGTTATTTTGAGGATGAAAATTTTCAAATGTTGCAACAGAGAGTAAAGATGAATAACAGTGTCATTACCATGTGATGCCACATTATGGTGATGCTTAAATAAGGACATCCTGACTCTTAACATCCATTTTAAGTCAAAAGGGTACTTGAATTACTGAGAATCTCTTCCTTCAGAATTCTCTCAGAACTATACCCTCAAACAAGGGCTCACTCTTTCTTTTGTTGAACCAGTATATCCGCCATGAAATGGGGAAGGAAAATCAGACCCTTATCAGAAGATAATTTTTTCCCTTTCTCATCCCTAGACCTAGACCAGCATCCTCACAACCACAAACAAATGCTATCAGTTTAATGCCATTTATACTTTGCATCACAAATGGGATAATTTTCCTACCTAGTTTCCAAGGAATAGTCATGCTGTTTTATAGCACTTTCACGAAACATCCACAGACACATTCAATAATTGCTTTGTATTAAGTGAAAGGAAGGGTTATGACGGATTAAGGCTTTATTCCTGGGTCACAAGAGAAGCATGAGGCTTGTCCATATTATGAGCAAACTAAGATAAGATTAACTTTTTGGCTGCCAACTTAGGTAAGAGCCATTTGTTCAGCATATGTCCACATTGTGAAAATCAAGAAAATAATTAAGTGTGGGGTAGAGCCCCGTGGTAGAGCTCTTGCCTTGTGTGCAACAGTGAACAATTATGGTATATATTGAGAACAATTCTGAAGACATATTTGGCTTTGGTGGGAAGCTCTCCTCTGAATATTTAGGTGGGAATTTCCCTGAAGGCTTGGTGATAAATGCCATGGACATTAGAAAGAGAAGTATATTCATGCATTTGGTCTGTGAACTATAATCTGCATGTCTAGGGAACTTTCCATTTTGTGATCAGACCTTGACTTATCTATCAAATACTATTCTGTTTAGAAACGGAAGGATATTTTTAATTGCTTTTTTTTACTTAGAAATATTTCCATACTAAAATTTGTCAAAACAAATTAAGTAACATGAAAATATTA
>NW_008351958.1:6237104-6271969 GCF_000622305.1 Nannospalax galili | reverse complement strand
ATATATATGAATAGTGCTGAGCGTTTGGTATAATATTGTACAAACCAACACTGATCTGACACAGAGTAATATAGAGCTTAAATTAAGCACATTTTCTCTTTTGGGTCAATAATCACAATTTACATTTGGCAGTGCCTTGAAAATGTTTTGTTTAGTAATATAGATGAAATGCTGGCTAGTTAGGCCATCAAAACATCTTTTCTCAGCCAATGATTTAATTTTGCATATTGTTTCCTGAAAAATGGAGGCACATACTTTTCAATGCCAAAATAAATTCAGTTCTATCAAATGTCTGACACACATTTTTTCAAATTAAAGAACTCACAGAACATACTGACATCAGGTGACATCTCAATGTTTTTATGTCTTCAGATTAAGAGAATTGTTGTGTAGGAACATTTCAGAAACATTTTACAAAGATCATATTGTAGTTGTTTCCTCTCTTGTTTGTAAATGATGATATTAGATACTCTTTCTTCAGGATATTCTTTACATCACTTTATATTGCTTAAAACTTAATTTGAATAGAACAGAGGTAGTATTACTAGAATTAACAACTTTCCATTTAGCACAGTCTAATCAAGGGTACTGGAAAAATACTTTCTCGTATCAGATAGTTGGGTTACTTTCAGGGTAATTTTATCAGTTGATAATCAAAGAAGATCCATTTGACAGCTTCAACAAATGATTTATCAAAAATCTATATTCAAAGACAATTCTGTTTAAATAACATTCAGAGGCAAAAAAAATTGTGCATTCATAGTATTTTACCTTGCCACCATTTATATCATATCAGGTATAATAAGCATATTCTTGGACAGTTACTAGATGATAAAATAATCTTTCGGATAACAACTATATAAGTTTTGAATTCAATATTTACAAATAGTTCCTTTAGCCATAGTAAAATAAGTATTTCTACTGCTTTAAGACCATTTTGTATATTTGAATAGTGTACATTTTTATGCAGGATTTTTGTTGCTTTTTTTTATTTATTTGATTGTATACTCATTATCTAATGATCTTTTTGTTATATTTGTAGAATTCCCTGCCCAATGAAAGAGAGCCTCACTTTGCATAATGTCTTTAAATTTCATACTTCATTGCTTCCCAGTGAGGACAGTCATTGAAATGGAATATGGTGAGAGAGAAATGCTGATAGCAGAGTCATTATGGAAGTAGCAGGCTTGTTCCCATAAAGCTGTCCTAGTTACTGCACCTGAAGGAACACAAAGCCTCTTCCACAGCTTCTCTTTCTACTCTCAGACCATCATTGTTAAAGATGGAAAATAGTTACTTGATTTATGTTTGTATCTTTCAAAATGTTTATCACAATGCTAAGCACATGAAAAAGTCTAAGGAAAACTTTGTTCACGAAATAATAAATTAGTTAATGAAAGTGAGATGAGGCTATGCACTAGTAACAGTACTCATTCCAATGGCACCCAAGAAATCTCCTGGCTAAAATTCCAAATATTCTTATTTTATTTTCTACCCAAAGAACCCAAAAGAACAGTGAAGAAATTCCATGGTGTAATATCAGTCATCTGGGGTTCATTTACAAATGTGCTGTTCAGTGCTATTTGGTCATCATTATGGGGTAGGGAAATGTATTTTACTGGTTAAGCCATACTTCTGTCAAGAAATTTCAAACATTGTCTTCTCAATGATAACACTGCTAGAAAATGTATTTTGCTGTGTATGAAGTGCATCAAAGAGTCTTAACTTATGGTATAAGTGATGGTCAAGTATTTTGGTTTTCATAACTGCAAAACACATATTAGAGATTTACTTAAATATTTCATGCTATGTAAAATTATTTGAAATGTCATTCTTCTCATTTCTCAAAATATTCAAATAATCCCATAAAATAGTTATGTGCCATATAAGGTTTGTTCATTTTATGGATGGTAGGTATAATTTTTCAGGTTTTTTTCATATGACTTTCTTACCACTTTTAGTATAGGCATACAAAATATGGATTGCATAGGAGTTCTATAGGTGAGAGGTTCTAAATATGATTAAGATGTATTGCATGAAATACACAAAAAGTCAATTAAAATAGAAGAGAAAAAAAGTCCAAATTGCAGCACTGCGACTACAGATAAGTTTTCAAAGTGTTGCATGTGACTCATCAGGTATTGATGACTGATCAGCCCTTTGGCAGATGCTAAGGTTGATAACTCCAAACCAACCCTGATTAGATGAGGCCTCTTTTGATCTGGTAATCTATTCCTGAAGAGTTTTCTGTCTCTAGGTAATATTTTCATTCTCAACTTATGTTCATTTAGCATGATATAACTTCCACGTTGTGTAATTATCACACTCACCTTACTAGAGAGGTGTGAGGTTCTAAGAATTTTAAGTTATTTTAGTCAAGAGACTGAAAAAAATGTAGTCAATGAGCTTATCAGATAAGATTACTTGCTTGTAAAATGAGATGACATGTAAAGGGAAATGGTTTTTGTTGTTTAATGAACAGTTTGTCTGTATGTGAGTGCTGTTATCAGCTTACAATTATTATGGCAAAATGACATATAAAAGAGGGCATAGTAAAAGACTAAAACCTAAAATTACAAATTATATCTATGGTTGTACAATTGAACCAATAAACCCTGGAATTGCTTAGTCATGGTTTTTGCTTCATTTATGAGAACTTCTTTATTTCAAGCTTTGGCCAGTGTTACCTTCCAATTAATAAATGTGACATTTGGGGTGAGTGAATGTAGACAGATATAAATTTCCTGAATTTATTTTAACTGTAAGCTATCTATCATTTTATCAAATTTTTCATAATCAGTTTCCACTTTGACAATATGTATAATGTAAATTTTAACATATTCACTTGAAATTTTAAAAATCACATTTTTGAAAGTTTTCTGTATTCTATAACTTTACAAATGGTTTGTTTTATTCTTATATGCAAGAATATAATTGGATCATTTCTTCAGTAATCTTTGTAATATATTTTTGTGTATTTATTACTCAAAATGTTTTAACATGTAATATTATTATTGGAGTTCTTTTCCCTGTTTTTATTAAAAAAATCTTGAGTCTGTGAAAAGTTTAATCTATTAAAAATGTAATGAATGTACATCTAAGTTTAACCTCAATTTATGACATTTATGAAAATTAGACATACTACCTTGAATTCATAATATTGGGCTTTGCAAATTTCACATTTAAAAGGTTAAAATGCATGTGCTTAGTAACATTACATTAAGCAACTTCTATATAATATTTATGTTATATTTTTAAAAGACAGGTGTATGTAATTTTAATGTCACCCTGAGAATCACCAAAAAGTACCCTGGCAATCAGTGGAAAGGTTTAATAGGTTTTCTGTCTTGTTCTTAATTTGCTGAAATTACAAAATCAATACTTTCAGTTGTAGCTGCAGTTACCCGTTTTACTGCTTTAAGATAAAGTCTACAAGAAAGTAACCTTCACTTTCAATTTGTAGCAGAGTACATCGGGTTGTGCTTGGCCACTACTTAAATAGCCTGTTCTCTGCCATCCTGTATAAAGTATTCCAAATGTGTTGTTGTTCCATTTCCAAGGAGCTAAGCACAGAAAAGAACTGTGATTAACACAAAACAAGGAAGAATTCTGAGCTGTGCTCCCCACCTCGTCCTCTTTCTCTTAACAGCACATCCATGTGCTTTGATTTTATTTTAAATTTATCCAGATTCTATAATTTCCAACTCTGGATCCTAGATTGGCAGCAAATGTCTACAAACACTCTCCACCCAAATAAGAAATAGTTTCATACTGTATGAATTCACTGTCCCCTCTAAGACTCTTGTTACAAGGGGCTCCTTCCTGACACCTTTGAGATAAGGAAACTCTCCCCAGCTCCAGTCAAGTTAATACAAAATAAGCAAGTTAATATGTTTTTAAGATTTTAGTTTGGAAAAAAAAAAAATCATGATCAGTTACCTTAAAATGTCAAAGATATTGGAAGTGACAAAGGGATTTTTAGTATTAAAGCTACACAAGTTTTTCTCGATAACATGGTAAGTTTGCTCTGAGACCAGTATTACAAAATTGTCACGCCACGTGCCATGTCCTCATTGCTTTACTTTTTTATTTTATTTATTTTTATTTTTTGCAGATTAGAACCTTAATTCTGTATGCAAGAAAAGGTGAACTCAAATGATTTTTTTTTTCAGCTCCCAAATTCAGAGGTGCTCTGTTCCTGGCTATTTGGTAGAAAAGGAACCAGCCCACATCCAGAGAGTGGCGTTGCCTCTGTGATCACTCTTGTGTTTTGCTCTCAAACTCTTCTTGGCTACTAATGAGTTATTACTCTGATCATCCTATAATTGCTTTGTTTGAGTTACAATAGTAGCAATTACCTTCTCATTTTCTTTCATCACCTTAGATGACTACCAGATGCTGGAGAGGAGAGGGAAGAGGGGAGGGCAGTTGGTCAACAGGTACATTCCATTTTAATTTGTTTACAAACAGATTATTTATTATTATTATTAATTATTATTTTTTCTGATAGATTAGGTCTTTGATGAAAATACTTTCTCATTCATCTACACTTATTAAATACAGGCACCTAGTATACTCTCCAGAATGAATGAAAACGAAAATGGGAAAATTAAATAAAGCATTAATTTAAATTTAAATCACAATAAGCTTTAAGTAATCAGTCTGTAAGAGCTAATAAGAATCTTAAGTTTGTTACTTCTAAAATATTCTGAGAATTCTACTTAAGAAAACAGACTCTGCCAGAGGTGCTGAGTGATTACAAGGAAGCAGTGTTTTCCAGCCAGCAGGGCAATATACATATGAACTCACAGCAATTGAGACAGAAGGAACAAGACGTGCTCAAGCTCAAGCCACACAAAATCCCTACCTGGAGTCCTGGGGTTGGCAGGAATTCCCACCACTAACCAAGGAGCTATTGGCATACAACCACAGCTGGAAAGTAAGAGTCAGCTTCTTTTAGGGGTGTGACCCTCATAGGTCGACCATGCTCTAGGGCATTTGGGCAACACAAACTGGACTCCAACGGGCAAAGAAAAGGTGATGGTGAATCTGAGAGACTTAGAAGAGGGGAAATAATAAACTCTTGTATGATCTTTGTAAGTGTATGAACTCTTAAAGATTTAAAAAATTCTTAAAAAGAGGATAGATCTGTCACAAAACATATAACCCAGATAAATCACTTCTATCTTCATTAATTTGGACACTCTTTCTGAAACTATGCATTGTTGACCATTATAAAGCTATTTGTGTGTGTGTGTGTGTGTGTGTGTGTGTGTGTGTGTGTGTGTTCAATGGGGGGAAAACAACATTACTAGTGAAAATAGAATGGAGCCAGGCATGGTGGCACACACCTTTAGTCCTAGGACTCAGGACAGTAGCAAGTAGATCTCTGTGAGATGGAGGCCAGCCTAGTCAACATAGCAAGTTCCAGGCCAGCTGCGGTCTCAAAAAAAAAAAGAAAAGTGAATAGGATGGAATGAAATAAGCAGAATAGAACAGACCAGAATACACTGGCGTAGACCAAGTAGATCATAGTATAAAGTAACTTCACTAAAATTTTAATTAGCTACATATTGTTATATATACTACATTGCTAATTAAAATGTATTTTTAAATGATAACTAGTACTCAAAATTTTGAAAACCACAATATTTGAGTATCAGTATAGCTATTCCATCAACATCAAAAGTAATTTTTTTAAAAAAGGAAGTTGGGTCCCCTAAAAATCCCAAGATAATAGCCTGGCATCACCACAGGATCAGATTGAAAGCTCTCCTACAGTCTTACCTTGTTATCCCAGAGGATTTCTCATTTGAAAGATAGACCATCTCATGACCCAGTGTCCACATCTCAACCTTCAGAAGATTAAACAAAAGAAAATGCGTAACTCATAAATTGCCCATAACTATTCACCCATACCTGATGCTATGAGCTCTGGAAAAAAACTAGAAATGGTGATCTTTATTTTGGCAAGCTCTATACTGAGCTAAAGACCCAGAGTTGAATGACTGGTATAGAGGATAAAATAGACAGCTCTAGAAATATTTTAATCTTTACACATTTGGTAAACTTCAAAGAAGAATTTAATAGAAAACATTTAAAAATATTCTCCGGGGCTGGAGAGATGGCTCAGCAGTTAAGAACACTGGCTGTTCTTGCAGAAGACCTAAGTTCAAATCCCAGCACACACATGGCAGCTAACAACTCTCTGTTACTCGAGTTCAAGGGGATCTGACAGCCTCTTCTGTCCTCTGCAGGCATTGCACGACATGGGTGCACTTACCTACATGCAGGCAATACACACATACACGTAAAATTAAAATAAAATATTTTTTAAAATAAATAAATAAAATAAAATATTCTCCAAGTTCAACTCAGCATCCTCTCCTCTCTTTTGAAAGCCTGGTCAGGTTTATAATGGACATCATATATTTATAAGAAGCTTACAAGTCCAACCTCACAGTTCTTTAACTTTTACGCTTCCATCCTTGTGTGATCCTCCCCTCTCATGGAGTAAGGGCTATACTTGGACATAGTGATTCACTTAGGAACAACACACAAGACTTAGGAGAAATGTACAAGAAGTGATGTGTCCCCCCCCCCAAGATTCAGTAGTTCAAGTGTCAGAGAAGCTTCTATTTGGATAGCTTTTTAGTACATGTGCAGTGTCTTTTCATCACTTATTCTTGGAAAACCAGATCCTGAGCAGCACTCTGGTGCAGACCTTGTGCCTCCTGGAAGGGAATGAGCTACAAAGCAAACTGTGAAGCAGGTTCTGCAGGCCCTTTCAGGTCTCCAGTTATAAAAGTCACATGAGATGCCAAGCCAGAACATAGCAAATTTCTACTCAAATTCCTAAGAAACTGCCTGAGATAATAAAAAGTTTATTTTTCTAGGGACTCTACAAAATAAGTACAAGTTTGGCAAAAATAAACCAGAGATCACAGTCAAAAGCAGAAAGAACTGGAAAAACACACAAGTCTAAGGAGTTTATCTCTTCTCTTAAAAATCTAAAGAGGGGTGTGAGTGGCTTCCAGCAGCTGGAAAGACAGGAAACATTTTGATCTAGAGCTTCTGAGAAAAGAATACAGCTTTGCAAACACCTCGATTTTAGCTCAATGAAAACCCTTAGATTCACAAACTATAAGCTACAAAATAATAAATGAATGTGATTTGAAGCTACTAAGCCCCCCACAAAAGTTCTAACTATATGCAAATCATTTATCTTTAACTTTTTACATGTGTATGTATATGTAAATGTGTGTGTGTGTGTGTGCTAACTACAGTGCACATGTGGAGGTCAGAGGACATCTTTAGTAATCATTTCTTTCCTTTCACAATGTGGGATCCATTCAGGCTTGTTTGAAAGCACCTTTACCTGTTGCACCATCTCTCCAACTTCTAACTTGAATACACTTTACATATTTAATCAAATGCTTAGACCTCCAAAAATTCTACAAGGATATACACTCCTGTCATGCTCTCCAAATTAGTAAAGCAAATATAAAACGACCTGTGTCAGGACCAGTAAAACTGAACCCAGACAGCACTATTGATATCTTATAAATGTTATTATTTTTAACTACAAAATCAGACATGCAGAATATATGGATTTTGTTATTATTTGCTATGAGCCATTAAGACATAACTATGTACATTTTTTAACTGAATTGCTTTGAAATAATTAGACATTATCTATGTATGGCATTATCTCTTGTCTTCTGGACTCTATTCCCCTCCCCATTTATATTTTTCCAGTACAACAACAATTAGAAAGTCAAGAAGTATATCAAGAATCCCTTTAAAAAGTTGTAGCTAAGCATGGTTGCATATGACTACAATCTTAGCACTCCTTGTTGCTGAGGCAGGACAAATATGAGTTCAAGGCTAGCCTCAGCTATATGGCAAGACCATAAAACCAAAATAAATAAATAACATGAAACCAAAATACATAAATAGCAACAACCCAAAACAACAAGAAAAGGATTCCCCAATTTAATGCATACACCTACTTGTAAGCGACAAGGTGCAAATTATTGTTTGCTGTTCTGGTTTCCTTTCTGTATAAAAATTCTCACAAATTGGGTGATTTTAAACAGCACACTTATTGTCTCAGTGTGTCTCAGAGGTTCAGTTTAACTGGGTCCAGTTCTCTGTATCTCACTATGCTGAAATTAAGTTGTTGAGTGGGTTATCAAATCTCATCTGAAGTTGGAGTCTTCTTGAAACTCACTCTGTATTGGCCGCATTTGACTCTGATGGTTAGACACTGGTATTCTCATCCTGCTCTCTGTCCTTAGGGACCATTTTGGGTTCCCAGAGTCCATGCCTCACCCCTGTCGTATTACATTCTCTGTAACAGTTTACAAAATTGTGGTGTCTTCTTCATGCATGTGTGTAATCTGAAGGGCACGTCAGGACCATTTTTAAATGTTATTATTATTATTATTATTATTATTATTTTATTTTAATTTTTTATTTTTTTGGTCTTTTTAAGACAGGGTCTCCCTGTAGCCCCAGCTGTCCTGGAACTCACTATGTAGACCAGGCTGTCTTTGAACTCACAGAGGTCCGCCTGCCTCTGCCTTCCCAGTGCTGGGATTAAAGGTGTGCACCTTTTATGTATATGAGTGTATTGCCTGCATGTGTGTAAGTGCACCTGGGTCATGCAATACCCATGGATGTCATAAGAAGGTATTGGGTTCCCCAGGAGCTGGAGTTACAGACAGTTATCAGCAGTCATGTAGGTGCTGGGACTCGAACCTGGGTCCTCTGGAAGAACAACCAGTGCTCTTAACTGCTGAACCATCTCTCCAGATGTGAGGATCTTTTAAACAGCATATAAAATGAAGAAGCTACAAGAAATACTAATGACCTTTTTATGTTTTATGTTTGTAGATGCTAAAGATGTGATTTAGAGTTTATGAGAAACACAGAGGATATCAGAACTTCCACGTTTGCTGAAGCACCACTAACAACACATGAGGTGCAGAGTTAACCTAGGTATCAACTATGCACAATGGGGAGAAAATGAGGTGTAGTTATGGCGGAAAATTATTCAGTGACTTTTTTTTGGTCTTTTTAAAAAGAACAAAATCATGTTGTTTATGCAATATAGGTAAGCATGGAAGACATTAAGTGATATTAGCCAAGGACTCAAAGAGGTGGGTTACCAGGTCCAAAGTTAGATAGCAGGAATAAGCTGTGCTCTTAAACAGAAGAAAGGGTTTTGAATGTTGCCAATATAAGAAATGAGTAATGTTTGAAGTGATGGATATGCTAACTCTGATGTACTCATTATGCAGTATGTACTTGTACTGAAATATTGCACAGTCCCCCATAAATAAGTATAAATATTATGTGTTCAAAGCCTTTGAGAGGGCACTGACACCGATTCTAACAACTCCAACTGTTATCAAAATACCTGAAAGCAAATCCTGAATCCATCACTCTAGAGTCCAGCCTTGGAAGACAAAAGAAAAATGAGGAGGAACCCACTAGAGGGATGCTTTTGGAAGCTCTCGACAAGAAATTCCAGCGGACTCTCATATGAACATTTGAAAATTGTCCTGTTTTGACTTTTTTCTAGTTCCCTTTCTAGAACTTGTAATGCTAATTACTCTTGCCTTTACTTCTCCTTCACATCTCCTATTCACAATTCAAGGACTTTCTTTTCCCCTTAAAGATAAGGGTTATGCAATTTGGGAGTCTTTTAGATCGATCCACTGAAAGGGTACTCCAATTGCCTCACCCTGCGTCCCTGTTCATCACGTAAGAAGCCAGAGTGGTCTGCATCCTGATTCCCTATTGGAAATTTGGGTAACCCCTTCAGAAGATGGTGTGATAAGAATAGGAGGTAGGAATTGGCTAGGCAGTTAGGATAAAAAGACCCCAAAGAAAAGTAGCCAGTTTCTTGGCTAAAACTCACAATGCCCTTGGGCCACTTAGCAACATACTCCACTCCAAAGGCAAAAAATGTCGAAAATATTTGGGAGCTTTTACCTAATCCTTAAAAGATTTTAGGGTTACCTCTTCAGAGGAGGGAATGTTAGAGGAGCCAAAAGCCCCATAAAAATAAATCAATGAAGAAGAAAAATAATAAATAAATAAATAAATAAATAAATAAATAAATAAATAATAAAAAAAAACTAATGGCTCTCAAAGATAGTGCCTGTTAAACAACTCTAGTGCAGTTGTTGCACACTTAAAATTGAAAACAAGAAAAATTATGTGCAGGAAGCATGATGGAGAAGCTGAGTTCCAAACCTTGAGACTGGTCAGGTTGGATCAGCTGAAGCACAAGATCAAACCCCAGCCTTAGAGACAGGGTCATACTATGTAGTGCTGGCTGGCCTGAAACTGTCTATGTAGACCAGATTTGCCTCAAACTCACCAAGATTTGCCTGCCTCTACCTCCCAAGTGCTGGGATTAAAGGCATGTGCCACCATATGTTTAACATTTTAACTCGTTCTACATTTAGAGGAGAGAGGAATTGGGGGAGGGGAGACAGAGAGAGAGAGAGAGAGAGAGAGAGAGAGAGAGAGATGCACACATGATGCTCAGAGGACAGTTTGGAAGAGTCAGTTCTCTCCTTCCATCATGTAGGTCCTGGGGACCAAACTCAGGTCATCAGGTCTGGCCACAAGGGCTTTACCCACTAAGCCATCTCACTGACCCCTTTTGTGGAAACATGCTTTCCATGGAAGCCAACTTCTAGCAAAACCAGTTGTGTTGCTTTCACACGTGTTATTTAAATAATACGGTGTGAAAATGAGATTTAGAGGTAAGTTTTATTCCTATCCCTTGAAGTTAGGTATGTCAGTGGCAATCTTGGAGAAGGTGGCAGAATCTGAAGTAAGAAAATGAAGTCATAAGAGAAAGAAGTGGAGACAGCGAATGTCTGTGAACACTTGAGAAACATCATGAAGGGAGGGGTAAGAGGCACACAGCGTCAAGGGGTGTGTGTGTGGATAAAAATAGATCCTGAAGAATAATGTGAGCTGTGTGTGGAGAGGGTATGAGAAAATCTAAGGGGTACTTGAGTGAAATGGAAAGGAACAAGATACGTGGAAGGGAAAAAGTAAATGATGGGTGAAAATCCCATGGACACTTCAGTGTGGCTAGAAAGACTGACCTTGGGTGGGAAACAAACAGCTTTTGCATTATAACAAGAGGGAAGAGAGGAATGAACAGACGCTAGCGTGGTTATGGACTACGATAGAGAGTGGAGGGAGGGGCTATTGGATTACTTCCATATTTTTTGAAAATGTAAAAAAATTCAATTTCTCCCCAAAAATAGTTTGAAAAAAGATATTTGAAACAGGTAACATAGAGAAGAGAAAGGCTAGTGAATGAAGCAAGGGTTGAATCTTTCCTGCAACTTCTCACATGAACAAAAATGACTGCAAGTCTTTGTGTGTTACCTCCCTAACTGGAGAGAACAAGTTGGGTACAGGTGTGGAAATTATAAAAACTTTTGGTTGATACCGAGTTGAATTTCTGATTCAGTGAAAGGAAATAACCATAAGCAAATGCTACTCAGAAAGTTTCATACAAACAAAATAATAAATAAATCTTAGCTATTTTTAATCCCAGTACTCTGGAGGCAGAGGCAGGTGGAGCTCTATGAGTTCAAGGCCAGCCAGGTCTACATGGTGAGTTCCAGGACAGCTGGGGCTACAGGGAGGCCCTCTCAAAAAGACAAAAAAAAGAAAAGAAAGGAAAAGCAAAGGAAAGGAAAGGAAAGGAAAAGAAAGGAAAGGAAAGGAAAGGAAAGGAAAAGAAAGAAAAAGAAAAGAAAGGTAGAGGGTCAGAGAGGCAGATGTGTGGACTCTGATTTCAGAAATACTAGCTAGGTGCAGAGTGGAGTTTGGTCATTGTGGTATATACCAAGGCATAGAGTCTTTAAAAATAAAGCAAAAACCTGTCTCTGTGCTCATGGGCTATAACTGGCAGGTGCTAACAGAGGATCTGATGGATTCGCTGTGACTAGCTCTTCTCTAATTTGAAGTCTTGGTTATGGCAATAATACATAGCAAGTAGCAAAGAAATGAAATCCTCCTTGGGTTGGTTTTCTGGAATGACCCATTACATAGGTGGCTGAGGTATGTAAAACCAGAGCTCCAACACAAATGTTAACCGTTAAAATGATCGTGCTTATAAGTTTGTTTTCTTCCAGGAATATTTGATGGAGAAGTATCATGCCATTTTGAAGTATCTCACTCCGGAATGTCAGTGTAATTTCAATAATCAATGGGAGTCATTAAACTCTTATGAAGGGCAAGAATTGTGCTTACCACCGGAAGAAAGATGAACACCCAGTTGCCCACTACTCTCAGAAAAATTCAATCTAGCTAGAGACTTCATACTACATTAAAAAAATAAAAACAGCTTTTTAGTGTGAAAAAGTAATGTTATTAATGGTCTTCTCATCTCTTGAGGAACAAGATTTGCACTTCTCTTACTAAACTAGAAAGGTTACCCTGAGAGGGGGGAAAGAAGTGTTGAGGAAGTGCAGGGTGGGTAATACAAGGCATGCAACATGAAAGCAGAAAAGGGACTTGGTACCAGAGGTAGATTTGTACAAGGGGGTGGCGGGGCATCAACAGAAGCAAAACACAGGATGCATGAAGACATCACAATAAAACCTATTGCTTTATATGCTAATTAAATAGTGAACAAAACAAAGCAAAAGGTGAGGATGAATTATATTACCAGAATCCAGGGCTACCAGAAGAAGCCTGCCTGAAGTGGAGCTGCGGAGGAGATGCTGCAGTGCCCTGTAGTTATGTAAAAGAAGCCAGAAATGAGAACCTGGAGCAGGAGGGCACAAAAGGAGGTACTCAAACTTTTCATGCCTCTCTTACATCTTTTGCTCAGGCCTCCCATTAGCTAAAGGAAGCAAAAAAAAAATAGATATAGGAGATGGCTAGATTGTTTCCATGGGCCCTGCTTTTAATTCCAATGGGAAAAAGCAGAATATGAAGGGTAAAATAGGACTTAAGGTTGAAGGAAGGGAGGGTAGGGAATCAACAACACATCCATTGTCACTGTTCCACAAATGTGGGTTTTATTGTGTCAGAAACACATGGGATCCAACATTGGCTTCCCAATTCATAGTTTCATAGATTTGGACAATCATTAGCTTCCATTTCCCAATCTTCTTCTATAAAGATATGTGCAAAGTGGGCTCATTATTCAACAAGGATTTTTTAAATCTCTAAACATTAGGTTTATTGTTTGAGTATATAAAAGAAACTAAGTACACTTTATTCCGTTAGAAAATAAGAAAAGAAGAAAAATTAAAAATGTTTCCAGGATGGGATTACTAGAAATAAGCATCATCTTATCTGCATTTATCAGATAATGTGTCATAAATATGTCATCTGGTATAGCACGCAAGTGCAGCTTGAACAAGCGGGAAGACTAGGGCTCCTAACACGGCTCTCACAGTTTACACCAGATATTGTGTTCATGTTTTCTCTTAAGGTTTCCTTGGTAGTATCATTCACTTGTTACTGGCTGCTCTTGCTGAGGACACAGGTTTGGGTGCCAGCACCCACATGATGGTTAACTCTAGCTCTAGGGGCTCTGACACCCTCTTCTGACCTTTGCAGGAACTGTATGGCATGGGTGCACTTACACACATGCAGGCAAGGTACAAGGTACATATCATAAAAATAATAAAAGATTTTTTAAAGATGTTATTTTTTAATATTTTACTGAATTTTGAGAATTTCATATAATATATTTTGATCAATAGATTGAAAGGATGGCATAGTGTTTAAGACTACTTGCTGCTCTCTCAGACAACCTGAATTTGGTACCTAGCACCCACATAGGGAGACTCATAAACATCTGTAAATCTATTTCTTAGGAATCAGACATCCTCTTCTGGCCTCCACACATGCAGTATATACTCACAGGGATACATACATACACACACACACACACACACACACACACACACACATATATATATATGTAAATCTTTCAAAAAAGAATATCTGATATATTTGAGTCAAATCTATAAACACGATCAACTGTGATTCTTAATTTATCAATATAATAAAATCCTTAATAAGTCATCAGCATCTGCCCTTTCAGTGAAACACCATGATTCGGGGTGCATGACATTGGTGATAGTTGAAAAGTTTTTGTCTTGGTTTACTTTTTCAAGAAAATATATACCTGTATTGTTCGACACATTTATTTTTAATTTTTTACTTTATTATTTTTGAATTATGTGTAGGCATATGCATCTTTTTGGGGGCATGTGCACATGAGTGCAGGTGTCTGTGGAAGCAAGCCTCATCAGATTCTCCCGAACTGGAGTTACAGCTAGTTGTGAGCTGAAATGGATGCGGGGAACTGAACTCAGATCTTCTACTAGACTAGTACATTGCTCTTAACCACTGAGCTATCTATCTGCCCAGTCCCTCTTTGACTCATTAACAATAATAAAAATTACATGGATTTTCACTTTCAATCATTTAAAATCATAGCAAAGAATAAAATCAGACTCTTGGAAACTAAAATCACAAACAATTTAATGGAGTTCAAATGAGATAGTAGTAAACTGATACTTGGAATTACTTTAGGTCAGTAGCACACTCGTGGGCAGAGAGGGCCTTAGCAGGCAGGTGGTGAGTGTGGGAGGGAATATCAAATTGAAAAGAGCTTGAGGTAGAATATGAAATACTTTAGCCCAGAGACAGCACTGACAATACAAGTCAGAAAGTGCATAGGGCCTCCATTTTTTATTGATGCCACACGTTGTTCTGATGATTAGGGGCAGGGACATTCAGGCTACTCAGGAAGATCGTGAATCAAGGGTGCCAAGAGCACAGCACACTGCATCCTCTTTTCTGTTGTTTAGCTCGCTCTTAATGAACTAGCATTCCGGCTGGGAGGATAGCTCAGTGAGTAACGCACTTGCCATGGAGGCATGAGGACTTAAGTTTAAATCCCCAGAACACACAGAAAGCTGAAAGTATCACAAATCTGTAATCGTAGTGATCCTACATCAAGGCGGGAAGCAGAGACCCGAAGCGCCTCTGGAAATGTGTGAATTAGCAAGCCTCGTTCAGGCATTGTAGTGACAAATAAGGGGTCCCTGCCCCAAAATAAGGTGGAAAAGAGAGGGGAAGCACCAAAGGTTGCCCTCTGACCTCCAGATGCACACATCAGCAAGTGTACATCTACACACACACATACACACAAATACAAACATAAATTTTAAAGAACTGGCATTCCACCTTCAAACTCCTCAGGGTAACCTAACACCGAGCCATACAAATCGCCAACTTGTCACCACAACTATGCTGTTCTCATCAATCCAGCTGGTACATCATAAAACCCATGCACCAAGTTCCAAGTTCAGTCATAGGCCTCCTGCTTTCTTGCCTTGCCAAGGATTTACCTCCAAGAGGGGTTACATTAGGTCTTTAATTCTATTGATTTGTTGTAAACTTCAGACTGTGAGCATCGGATGCAGGCTTGGTGAGCAGGTCCATTTCCTGGGGCCATTTTCTACATGGTTTTGGATTCTCTGCATCATGGTCATTACCAATTCTGTCTCAGTTTGAAAGCCTTCTGTGCTATATCAAACTCGATAATATTTATATTTGCAAAAAAGAGTGTAAAAATCACATACAGCTTATTTGATAAGTCTTACTGACTTGGGAATAACATTGTAAAACCAAAGCTCAAAAAGTTCTTTGAGTTCTCTGCTCATAATCAGTGCCCACCTCCCTGCTTACTCATTCAGCTCCACTGGCCTACAATGCAGTCCGTGACCTGCTGTCTATATCCTGGTGCCCTGGTCCCAAGACTGATGCAGCTTTGTTCAGATGCATGCTCTGTGTGGGAGGTTCTAATTCTAAATGTATCATGTATTCCTTATTTTTTTCCAGTAACAAATATTAACATTAGTTAAAATTGTGTGGTCTATAAAATCAAAAGATGTTTTTGTAACTCATACCAAAAACTTAGAATTATTTCTGCTAAGTAGGATGATAGAACCAAAATAAAGGTTATAGTAGTAGTACATAATCTGTCTTCAAGGTTCACAATCTAATTGAGGAAGTAAAATATGAAAAGCAAATAAAAATACAGTTATCACATATAATTCCAGACAATAACAGATTATCTAAAGGCTATCAAAAGTAGCTTTTCAGTGAGTCAGAGAACAACTGTTAGGACAGTTTAGATAAAGATAGCTGATAAGATGGAAGAAAAGAGAAAATTCTAACAGTGTGCAATATTACAAGTGAGGGAGATAAACAAAGAAATCATCTTGTGAGTAACTTATTCACTAAAGTGAGATGCTTGCTTAAGAAAGGTGATAACAGAAGGAAAACAGAGTTCAAATTATTAGAGACCTTGAACATGTTAAGTCATTTTTAATGAGTGTACAAAATGGTAGGCTTCATAATGATTTTTCATACACGTGCATCACATACTTTGCTCACATTCACTTTCTGCCCCATTATGCTCTTTTGTTTCGCTCTCCAAAGTCACATCATTTTGCCTTCATCTAATAGAGAATTAGGAGTTTTGGAGTGTTTTAATGGTGAAATGGGTCATGACTTCTGGTAATATGAAAGGTGGTGTGGAGAACATGAAACTAACAGAGAAACAAAGTAGCCTTTAATGTCTTCAGGATCAACAGAAAAGCAGGGAATGGGAGCAATGGGCTATTTGGAAGGAATACTTGACAATAAATTGATCTACTAACCAATAAAGAATCAGAGAAGTGGGTGTGAAAGTTGATCCTGAGGTGTGTGAATTGAGGAGACCATGGTTCTTTTGGGGTGGCTTAGAGGAACCATTTTGCAGAAAGACATGAATCCAGTTTTAACTCGGCTAGGGAATCTGTGCTGTATATGTGAAATGTGAAAACATAAGTCCAGAGCAGGAAGGCAGACAAGGTCTAAAGGCACGTGTCTTGAAGAGACAGCACACAGTGCCCTTTGAAATCTTAAGATGACAAGTGGAAAATCCGAGAGGCAGAGAATGGAGAGATGAGAAGATTGTCGCAATTGGTGCAAAGCAGTACTCAATACAAGTAACAACGATCTTGAGGCTACACACTGAACAAATAATCCTCTGGACAAATGGCTTAGCATAGGAACTCTGGTGAGCTCCTCATCTTTCTCGAGCAAAGATGGCTACACAAGAAAAGAGATAACTTTCTATACTGTCTACGGATTTTGCAAATTTAGTGTAACAAATATGGATTCTAGATATGGAATTTGAGTCTTCTAAGAAAAGCATAAGTAACTAGGAAACTTAAATAGGCAATATACAATATGCATAAGGTAGCTGACTTAATACAGTAACTGTTCATAAAATACTGACTGAAAGCTATATTTTTATAAATATGGCATGATATAATAATGTACTATAAAAAATCTGAATATTCTAAATAATTGAATATTGGCAAATTTATATGGTTCTAGCAATAATTTAAAGTTAATTTTTACCAGATTGCTAAATCTTACAGTTGAAGCTAAATTATTAGAGTTACACAGACAAATTTCTCAATGTTTATTTTACCTAGTGGACAGAGATTTTTCAAGTGAATTTAAAGAAATGCTTGAAATATTTCTCCTGAAAATATATTACAAGCATATGAAAACTCATATAAAACTATTCTACTAAAGAAATCTGTGGTAGTTATTTGCATCTAGCTTGACCTTAATGAACTAAGCTATCCAACACTATTTTACTTTGTAGTCTATGGGCACTAGGCAGTTTATTTAAATGCATTAAAATTCTAAACAAAGAAGACACAAAAATTATTCCTAAAATATTGATCTATTTTTAAAGCAGATTAGACAGTTCAACATCATAAAGCTCAGTACAAAAGGGATTTTCTCTTTTCAGGGCAGACATTGTCATAATGTACTTGCTAAATGCATGCATTTGATATAAGAAAATTATGGTAATGTGACATTCCTACAACATGATGGAATACTCTTTTAGATAGTGAAACATATTAATAACACACATGATAGAGTTCTTTTTGGTTCTTGACATTTAGAACCCAATTTTTCAAAGGTTGTTCTTATTATGTATGCATATAGCAAGCATAAACCACACCACACACCCCCCACACACACCACAATGCCTTTGTCTCAGTAGTTTTTGTACAAGTCAACAGGTGATTATAATTTTCCCTTTTCTTTAAAAGCGAGGTCTTTAATGGAAAATATTTCTTATATTATTATGTGCACTGACAAACGTTTTAAAGATAAAACTGTCCCTGTAATAGTCATGTATATAGAGATTAGAAATGCATGTGAAAACGTCTCAATGTCAATTTCTTTGGAATGAATTCTTCTGTATGAAAAAAAAAATAAAAAAAATAATGATTAAAAAACAAAACAAACAAACCAAAAAAAAAAAAAAAAGATTTGGGATAAAAGAAAAGTTAGTTACTCAAAATATAACACAATGTCATCGCCTCCTTAACATATGAGCTACAGCAGATATACTAGAAATCTGTATGTGCACATGTATAAGAATGTTCATATGCTTTTATATTAAAAAAACAGCGATTTCAAATATATATATATACATGTATTATTGTAATTTAAATAACATTAAAGGAGTAAATATAAAAGTTGTTGTGTTCTCATTAAGGCAACTTGAGCCTAATTCTTTGAACCACTCCCTACAAATGTGCTCTTCTGAACACATAATACAGCATTTTGCAGGTGGTTTCAGGGTTTTAATGCAGAACTCTGAAGTCTTCAAACAGTATATTCAACCAGATCTTTCAAAATTTCACTGTATTCTTGTTCTTAGAATTGAAATTTGCATTTCCTAGGGCTGAGGTAGAGAATATATCTCAAAATTCACTGCTTTTGACTATAGAATATATCTTACCAATACCAGGTGTGACATCATTTAAGGAGCTGTATAATACCTTCCTAAGGACAGCAACAATGTGAATCTGTAGTTTGATTACCTCTGTAGTTTTGTTTTAGACAACATTGTTGCTTTTTTAAAAGAAAGTGTAAAATTTCCCTTTGTAATTAAAGGATTTGTCAGTACTTGCCTTCAGTGTTCATTTGGAAGTAGCTCAGTGGTAAAGAGCTCATCTTGGATGCCAGGGTACCTGAATTTAAATCCCATCTCCCAGTTATTCATTTCATCAGTAATTTATTTTGCTTACCAGAAATAGTTTACCACTTCTTCTAACCATGGGTAAGAACAATTGCTTATTATGTATATAAAAATATTCAGCTGACCCTCCTAAAACAAAGACCTCTAGATAGGCTGACTAGATTCACCAGAAGGGCAAGTAGTGGGGACTGGCTGGGGAAACAAAGAAAAAAAAATATTCATAAGAGAGCTAAAATTGTGTCTGGCATTTAAAACATGAGTTAGGAAAAGCTATTATGATTCACAAAGCCTGTCTCTTATGATACTAATTTGGTTGGTACTTTTCTCCTTTTTAAAAATCTTTGTTAATTTTAAGGTTGGCAGAGAAAATTGTAGGTATATATCAAATACATGATTGTTTAAAGTGTATCTATCTACACATAGTTACTATGGAATGACTGATGCAGTAATTCACATGTGCCTTACCTCGTGTAATCTTGTTTCTATGAGGGACCTACAGAGGTTGATCTGATAGAAGTAGATGGTTATCTGGTGGGTAGCTGAGGTTCGATAGTGAGCCATCATTCAGGGATATGAATCACCAGCTAGATAAAAGGATTAAATTTAAGAACTATGTTTTATAGCACTGTGACAATAAGTAATTAAATATGGCATTCTTGAAAAATAATGGTTATGTCTTTTTGCCATTTGCAAACAAATTGTTATTGCCATTTTAGTGACTTGATGTAGTGCCTCTCTAGATTCTATTTAGTACAAAAAAGTGAAGTGGGATGGGATTAGAGAAATGGTTCAGCAGTTAAGAGCACTGTCTTTTACAGAAGACCCAGATTCGAATCCCAGCACCCATATGGCAGTTCACAACTGTCCATAACTGCAGTTCTAGGTGATCCAGCACCCTCTTCTGTCTTCTGCAGGCAATGTATGACATGGCTACACTTACATACAGGTAGGCATAACACTCATACACATAAAATAAAATTAAGAGTTTAAAAACAAAAAAAAGTTTAAAAAGTGAAATGTGAACGAAGGAATTTAGAGAACAGTAGATGGGTCATTTCTCATGCAAATGAGACATATTTGGGAATTGGGACCATGTTAGGCCTCACAGGCCATATTTTGTATGTTAGTGTTTATATTCAAGACATCTCCTAATCTGTTCAGTTGGAATGTCTGGGTTGAAGGTTTGAGCTGTGTCATTTTAGAATAGGAGCTGAGAAAGTACTGGTCCTTGGACCAAACCAAGTCCTGGAGTGAGCAATTGGATTTATATATTAAAATATAAAGATTCGGGTCACTGTTAAGCATTCTGTGAGAATACTTGTTGAAGAACTCAGGACTGTGTGTGTGTGTGTGTGTGTGTGTGTATGTGTACTGTGCTGTGTGTGCACACATGCATGCATGTGTGGGTGTATGTGCCTATGTGCATGTCCTTGTGTTCACATGTGGAGGCCAGAAGAGGATATCAAGTGCTCTATTGCTCTTTACCTTATTTTTGTCCATTTGGTTGTCTGTTTCTACTTTTCATTGAAATTCTGAAAATTTTAGACACTATATTTCGTTTGTATTGAAATCTCTTTCCCTATCTTCCCTTACTACCTCCCCACCAAATTTCATGTATTCTGTAATTCTGGAATACATGAAATTTGGTGGTAAGGGGATATATATATATATATATATATATATATATCACTATATAGGCATATATATGCATATATACCTAAAGAGTGAAATGTGTGGCCCCAAATGCTCTTTGGTGTGGGTTCATCCACTGGAGCCTGGTCAACCTACCACGTCTCACCCTTAAATGAGACTGACTGCCTCCCAGCAGCCATCAGTTGCCAATAGTTCTTCAGGTAGGGTTAGAGAGTCTTACCTACTTCCCCACCTCCATGTTGAAATTTTTGTCTGGCTTTAGCTTATGTGGGACTTGTGCATGCTGTCACTATCGATGTAAGTTCATATGAGTAACTGCCAAGCTATCTGGAAAACTATCTCCTTGTAGTTATCCACAACCTACGGCTTTGACAATCCCTCCCTCCACTTCCTTCACAAGCAGAAGTTTGATACAGGTGTCCACTTCAGGGATAAACACTGTACAACCTCTTTTTTTGCACATTGGTCAGTTGTGAGTCTCTGTGTGACTCACTATCTGCTGCATAAGGATGTTTTTCTGATGAGAGGAGAGATGTGATAATCTATCTGTACGACAACTCATTAAGAGTTGGTTTAACACTCTATCTATTTAGCAGAATAATAGTATTAGGCCATCACCTATGGTCTATGTCCTGTTAAGACATAGGTTGGGGAAGTGGGTAAGAAACCCCACCCCTACCTGAGGAACTACTGGCAACATATAACTGGAAGAAGGGGGAAGAGTCTTTTTTAAAGGTGTGACTATATAGGTTAACCAGGCTCTAGTGGATGGACCTGTACCAAAAAGCACTTGGAGACACAAATTTGATTTTATAGGACAAATATATATTCATTTGTATATATAATATAGTGCATGGAATTAGGTGGAGGGGATAGTAAAGGGACATGCAGATAGAGGAGGGAATATAATTATGATCAAAATACATTGTATGAAACTCACAAAAATTCAGTAAGAAAATAGGAAGAGTGAAAAAAAAAAACCAAATGAACACAAATGACTTGGTTTATACTACATAGTAAAAAATGGTTTTATGTTCAGAAAATTGTTTTCTCTGCAAATTGACATTTGTTTCCCCACAGAAAGAGTAAGTGACTGTAGGCAGGAGCTACTGCTGACCCAAGATCTTCTTGAGAACAGAGTAACAGAGTCTGGGTTTTAGTTAACTTTGTGTCCCTATCTAGGGCCTGACACATAAGTGATATGCAATAATTGACAAATTAGACTGTTAAATAATATCCAGTCAGTATAACATGCAGTTCAAAATGTGTTGTCATCATTATTATATTATTAGTAGTAGTATATTATATTGTTATTATTATTATATATTATTATTCCTCACTAAACAGTGTAAGGAATTGGCACAAATATTTTGATGTAATTTTCTTCAGTAACTTATTTGCCTTATTTTTGAATATCTCACTATTTAGCACTAGCTGGCCTCAAATTGGATATGTAGACCAGACTGACTTGGAAATCACACAGATTCACCTCCCTCTGTCTCATGAATGCTGGAATTACAGTTATACATCACTGCACCTGATTACTTAATTGCCATTTAAAGTTAGTTTTAGGATCAAAACTTTATTTATAAAATATATGTTTGCTGATGTAGTGATCTAGTTTCTTAGCTGCTGGTACAGCAAGGCCCCTAGCATCTGGTTCATGTTGCACCTTAGTGTGTAGTACAGACTGGATCTCTTGGGAGGCAGGCTTGAAAGTGGGTATTAGTGTAAAAGAGATTTATCAAACCATGCCCTAGGGATTAGTCGAGGAGTAGGAAAAGTTGGAGAGACCTGGAGAGAAGCTGAGTCGTGGTAGATGCCTAGATCCATTCTATGGAAAGTTCTAGAGCAGAGAAAAAGTTCCATTCTTTACAGTTAGGGCCAAGTCTTCTCCATGGTATTCATTAGGTGTGGGTCTCCTGAGGAAAAAAAAATGACCTTGGGCCAGAAACATCTGTTCAGCAGAAACCATTTTCTTAGGAGCCTTCTGGCAGCTGGGGTTACTCCTAGTCAGGCAGTATTTACAGTGTGTTAGAAAGTAAGTCTAAAGAGGACAAGGGTCATATGTTCCAAAGTCTACCACAGTGAATTAATAGCCAGAACTGTATCTAATGATGTAATTACCTCTGTCTGGTTAGACTATAGCTTGTGTTGGTAACCAGGCTCTAACTTAGATCACTACGCTATTATGCTTCTCTACCAAGTTCTAAATAAGAAACAGCATAGCCATGTAAGTCATCAGGTCATATTTTCATCCATCATTTTGAAAATTCTTGGATAATGCTACAAAACTTATTACTGAGTTTGCAAAGCATGGAGCATGCTTGTGCCTTAAACAGGGTGGCACTACGGCATGGTGGGGAGTCACTGAAACTGAAATCCAGCCTTCAGTCAACTTTGCAAGCCCTGGCCTGGTGGCAGACTCTATCTGCAGGGAGGTAGAGGACAGATTCCTGAAGTCTGTCCCCCAGGGTGACAGCACTTTCCTGCGTCAACAAAGGCACAGTGTCTTCTACCAAGGGCCTTATGGCTTATTCTCACTGTCATATAAACACAGTGAACACATAGTCAACCCAGTTTGGTTTTTGGTTTTTTTGTTTTTTTTTTTTTCTTTCAGCTTCTAAGTGTGATCAAGATGGCAGTGATCAAAGAGCATATTCTCTGTAGTATCAGCCTAATGAGTGAAGAAGTGATAAGACTGGGCGTTTCTTATTGCTCCCATCACATAAAAACAATGCAGGAGACCTCTGGCGTTAAAAATCTGCATCTTGCACATACACCTAAGCACTGTAATTCACCGTTTAGTGTTCTATATCACCTTAAAATTTTCAGCCCAGTAATAGAATTAGAGATTGGTGAAGTGAAATTTTGCACAAAAATTTACAAAAGAGGTAAAAAATTTTGCGTGTTTTACTAAATTGGTATGACTCAAATCACATTTACCATAAATTCTCCTCTCCATTCCCACTATTTGAGCTGTGGCTAACTGCATGAATAACAGTAGTACTGAATACATAATAAGAGCAAGGTATCACCAGGGTTTTTAGAGTTCTCAACTGCGTTCTCATTTGTTTACATGTATGAAATTACACACAGAGAGGACACATTTCTTGTTCTTCAATTCAAATCAGAGTATTTAGGGAACAGTGCCACCTATTGCTACAAAGTTAAAGTATCCCTAACATTTCTGTAGTATTTGATCCAACAATTCTTTATTTTCTGACTGTTCCTCTTCTTCCAAGTTGTATTTTGACAGTGAGTAATGGGTAATGTATAAGGTAAAAATGTTTTCAAAAATATTTATTTGAAGGTTTAAGCGCACAATGTTACAAGAAGCAACATTTAAATAAAGTAATTCGGGCTTGCATTTTAATCTATAGCATTAAAAATCAGCCTTACAGTAAACTGTGGAATAAATTGTATGTTTTATCATCATCTAACATAAGTATATGATATTCAGTTACATCTGTGGTAAATCAAATAGAAATACATTTTGGAGAAATCATTGGAACAAGTATTCTTTTGCTAGCATAAAAACTGTAAACTTCTCTAAGAAACTAACCAATCTATTAATTTGGATTTGCATAAAATATTTACATTGAAACAGACTTCATATTTCATATAATATTTTGTTTTGTGTTAAGAATTCAAAATTCACTGCAGTTATATATTCATACAAATTAATATCAAGCTCCTCTTTTAAACAAAATGCTATTTTTGAATTTTCTAGCATTGCTACATTTAATATATATGAATAAATAGGAATAACATGTATATTTGCTTAACAGTTTTCTAAAAATTCTGATATATAGCTATGGCTTTCAATTTTATATTAATTTTTATATTGTGATATTTTCTCAATTTCATTACATATTTCATTACATATTTGAAAACTAGATACGGTTTTGCTTGATAGACTATCTATAAATATAAAGAGGAATTCTTATGATTTGAGCTGCAAAATCTCCAATGAAATTTAATAAATGAGAAGCAGAAATTCCTTATCTTCCCCAAAGAATTGTAGCATAAAATGATAATTATAGAGTTTCGAATCTAAAGGTACTTCAGATGAATAAAATTATAGTGATGTTTAGAATATATGATTCTTAATCCAACCATTTTGAATGATATATGTCATGTATTTATGAATCTTAACTATGCAGATTAGAAGTTTTGTGAAATTATAATTCCTATTCAGTTTGTACAGAAGCTTTCTTCTTATTCAAACAAAAAACTATTTAAAGTCTCAAATATATATCTTAATTTTTGTATTAGATTGCGTTGGAGTGTGTTGCTGACTGTACACTTATATAAAAAATAAAAATATCTTTAGATCACTTCAAATTTTGCTATTTAAATATGTAGTATTAGAAATGTCATATAAGGTCTACATGTTCTGAAATATTGGAGTTTCATATCACTGAGTGACTGAGCTCTTGTACAGTTGTGCATATAAAGACATTCAACCTTAGCGAGAAAAGCCAATTACAGAGCTAGAAACAGAAATTAAGCTCTTCTTTATCTGGATTATAAAAATGACTTGTGCCATAAAGAAAATGTAATAAACTATCTTACAGATCATGAATTTTGTTCAGAGTTATATCTATATTATCTAGCACAGTTATTGGCACACAGTTCATATTAAAAAACTATTTACTGGAAGGATCCGTGAATACATGTAATTACCAATTGGCTATAAAAAGATTAACTACATTTTTGTTTATTTATCTTATATATATAATTGTTCTTATTTAAACCAATTAAATATTTTAAACACAATTCCATTCAAGTACAGAGTACTTTCAGAAATATGCTAACTGAAACCTTCAAGACAATTTATAATTCAAGGGAAAGAAATAAAAGTGGAAATGACTATTGTTTCAAATATCATTTCACATGATATGAAAAGAGGATATTTAAAATGTTGTCAATAACACCTACACAGGTATTTAGAAATTCCTAATCTTCAAAAGTATTAGTTATGATGTTTCAACAAAAATATGTGAGCAATAGAGAATAAAAAGGATGGGCATTAGAAATCATGAAAATTTTCCAAGCAATGTATCTTAAATACTGCAACTCAAATAAATATAATATGATACAGTAAATAAAGAATACTACTATATAGAGCATGAATTGTCAATAAAAATAAAGCCTCCTAATAATACACACACCAATACACTCATATGCTCAAATACATTAAAAATAAAACTAAGATATTTGCTTGAGAAAAATAAGTTTACATTAGTGTATCTAAACACTTGGTAACTGAAGTCTGAGTGATTTGACTTATTTTGTATTTAAGGAATTGAAACAATTATTATATATAAAGATCTTTAGGATCTTGAATTTAAATTTTGAGGTAATGTTCCTCAAATAATATCATCATTAGAATATAATTCAATGTGGGATAATGGCAAGGTAAGCAACTAAATCTAATGTCTAATTATGCCTTGCCTTTTCACAGACTTTGCTAAGAATGCATACTGGGGATGCATCTTAGACTACGAAGATGAGATGGTTATACCTCAACAGCTAACACCATCATTGCTTTTATGTCTTGGTTTTACTAGATCATTGCTTTAAATGAGCATCACAAAACCAATGAAGCTTCAGGCTCCACATTTCCTTCCCCTCGTGATCATTTTCAATTTATTTTTTGATGCATGTCATCATTTTAATGTAAATCTTTCTTTTTCTTTTTCAATGAAATGAAATGATTAAGTAATTCTCCCTTTTGCATGATTAAAGATGATGGATAAGCTTGGGTGGGTGGATAAAAAATCAAGACTCCTGGCAGATTCTGAGCACCTCACATGTCAGAATCCTTCCAGCTTGCTCACTGCTAATGACAGGAAAAAATTAGCACGTCTGTGACTAGCCTAGAAAGAATCATAAGATAAGGACCCTATTTTCTTTTTAGCTCAAATTTAAATGGTTTTCAATTTTTTGGCTATAATTAATCTCCAGCATGAAGAATAGAAATCAATTTAAGTTCTACCCACAGCACAGTTTCATCTGAAATTAAAAAGTCAATATTTATTTAATGATTATTTAGTAAATAGGAATAAGCAAACAAAAGTAAAAAGAAATACTAAGGCAAAGCCATTTGCATAACCACTGATGACACAGAGCATGAGTTATTGAGGTTTCACTTATTTCATCATAAAGGATTTAGGGAAAATAATACGGAAACGTTTAATTATGCTTGGCACTTTGCTTTCCATGTTTCCTTTGCCTTTCCTGTTTTCATAGTTCACTGGGTCCTGGCTGTTACAAGCAAGGGAAGCTCTACTGCCAATTGCATTCAGACCTGGGAGCCGAAATATACCAAGAATCTGTCTTTTGGCCTAGCTCCTACTAGCCTCTCTTGACTAATTCAGATTTTGAAAACCTCAATGCTAAAGACCACTATTATTCATTAACACTCATAAGCACTCACCCACAGCTGCCTCTGTCAGCCTTAATTTATATAAAGAAAACCCTTCATTTCTAAACAGAGGGTATTCTGTGATAGCAAGAGGACAAGCCCCTGCCTTAGCTTTGCCAACCAGAACCACACAATGTTTTCTGATCTAAGTTCTGTAGAAATCTGAATCATGTCTGTGTGTTGTGCTTTTTTTTTTCTTCTTCTTCTTCTTTCAGAAGAAATTGTTATTCCTTGATGTGGTTTTTTTTTTTTCCCTAAGCAGGTTCTGGATGGCAAAATTTGGGCTACAAAATGCTCATTTCTAACCGAACACCATGACAGCAATCACAGCCGTCACCAGGATGGAATAAAGAGAGCAATCTAACATCCAGGGCTATGAGTTTCTCATCAGTGGCTGGCAGACTGCCGTGAAGGCTTACAGTAATCCCATTGGACAGCCCTGGTTGATGAAGCCTGGGAACGGACTGCAGAATGTGGGGAGTTCACAATTGCAAGCGTTTGTCCATAATTTAAAGCTATACAACTGGAGAGTATTCATCTGAATGAGCGGTAGTTTTACCAGAGTAACATTTACATGGTTTTTAACCTATTAATGTCTCCTTTGCTTACATACACTGTTTTCCTTGTTTCATAAAATACCTCCCTCAGAAGCAACATGCAAACACCTAGCCCAGGCTTATCTGTTAAGATGTGAAAACCTGCCAGAAGAATAAAGGCTTCTTGTTTGGAAACAGTGTGGGTGAGTGACAGTTCTAAATCTCAGACTTGGCAGTTTTGTGATAGTTTCCTCTTATGCGGAGCTTTTAGTACTTGAAATTCATTTTTAGCATATCACAAGCATATCTAGGCTGCTATTTAATTTTTTTTTTCATTTTCATGTATGCTGTGTCTGACCATCTATTGCTCCAGCCTGTGATAGGACCAAAATGTTAAGGCTGAAGCCACTGCAATCCTTTCAGACAGAACTGAGTGCCAGTTCCTGCTGTTGTGCAGAAATCCTCAACATCATTTCAACACAAAGAAACATGTTTTTATATCAAAAAAATGCAGAAAGATTGCTATTTCATATATGAATGAAGCAGGTTTTGTCCACTTAAGAATGCCAGTGCTTAAATTTTCTGTAGGTTATTTTGAAAGGAAGACTCTGCCTTCATCTGAAATTCATAATTGGAAATTTGGGGCTCCTTTCTCTACTTTACACAGATTCCACCCTCTCTCCTACCCTCCTCTGTTTCATTCTTCCTCATCAGTATTCTGTCATGTATAAATGCTACCATTACACTACAGTTTTCTTCTCGCTAAAAAATACCGTCTTGATATGTAACACCCTCAACCAAGGGTTCAAAGAAAGCCTGTTTCTATTGCTGCTGTAACAGTCCCTTCCACTGAGCATTCTTTAGTTCCTTTCTACTCTTCCCATCTAAAAAGGAACATTTGATGAGAACTTAATATTTTCAGTAAATACATTTGGGTCCTTCAGTCTAACTACCTTTTTCAATAAATTATTTGAACACTACAGTGATTTTGTGTTCTAACTAATCAAATTATTTAAATGGCAGCAAACCTTTAATTCTGAATCAGTCATTGCTTATTTTATGGGAACAGATGCGAATAGAAATTCAGCAAATCTTTTAAAACATAGACATACTTGGGGACAAATATCATATTCTCAACTACATATTGTTACATTGTATTAGTTATGAAAATAAAAGACATCTGAAGATATTCTGACACTGCAAGAACATGCCCGGCATGTGGAGGTCCTTTTGCCTTAACAATTTACTTTTTTTGTAGTGCCGCCATGTATATCATTATACTACAATGCCTGTGATGCTTAAATAGCTTCTTATCATTTACCAGAATCCCAAATTTAAATATTTATTTATAAATAGCTACAATTTTTGTGGTGCACAATGAGTTAGTTTAATATATGAACACTCATTGCATAATGATTAATACAGATAATTAGCATATCTATCACCTTGGGTGTTTATTACAAGGGTTTCTAAATTAAATTTACTCTAAAATCTTCCAAAATAGTCAAGTGGGGCTGGAGTGATGGTTCAGCAGTTAAAAGCAGTTGCTGTGCTTGCAGAGTGCCCTGGTTCAGTTCCCAGCACCCATATGGCAGCTAACATCCACCCATCTCCAGTTCCAGGAGATCTGACCCCCTCTTCTGACCTCCACAGGCATTACATGACATGGGTGCACTTACATACATGCAAGCAATACACTCATATACATAAAACAAAAGTAAATTTATTTAAAAAAGAACCAAAGATAGCCAAGTAATACTATGAGGTACACACCACCTAAAAATGCTGTCTATTCATGCAACTATTTTCAAATTACCCTTTGGGATTTATGACTAAGCAGTTTACATTTCAAAAACATGATTATATTTCAGTTAACCAATAAATACTTGCACATTATGAAATGAGATTTACAATCTATAGCCTAGCTTTAACTTTTGTACTCATTTAGTAATCATTTAAAACACTGACCAAATAAAACAGAAATTCAAAATCAAGCATAGAAATGGCACCTTGGTGAAGGCAGGCACGTGCAAAAACTAGCACTTGGTGAGCTCAGACCCCCCCTTCCTTTGCTCCATTTCAATGGAAGAGCTCTCTCTCTCTCATTCATGGTCGTACCACCTCGCTGTGCTTGCCAGTTTTTAAAACTTAATCCATCTTTTTGTTTCTGGGTTTATTTTTTCATGTTTCTTCTTAAATTTTCATTGTGCATATTCATTGTACATGGTAGTACATAAGGACATTTTCATTCAAATGCATGATATATGTTGACTAATTTGCCCCATTCTTCTCAACTTTCTTCTTTTTCACCTTTCTCCCCTCCTGTTAATATCCTTTGTGATTTTTTTTTCTTTTGACAGTTTCACCAAGGAGCTCAGGTTAACCAAACTTAAAATGTAGCCAAGGCTAGCCTCAGGTTTAAGATTTTCCTGAGCCTCCCCAGTGCACCCCATATCCAGTAAGAATAACTGTGTGTATATGTGTATGGTATTCACATGTGTGTAAATGGGTGTGTTTGTCTGTGAATGCCTATGTGAAAGCCAGAGGTTGACATTAGGCGTCTTTCTCTACCACTCTCCATTTTAATTTCTGAGACAGTGCCTCTTACTGAACTTAGAGCATACCATTTCAGCTAAAGGTTCAGTGAGATTCCAGCACCTTCCTGTCTCAGGATTCCCAGCACTGGGGTTACAGATGTGCACTTCTGTGCCTACCTTTTATATGAGTGTTGGGCATCCAAACTCAGACCCTTACACTTGCACAGCAAAAATTTTATCCAATAATCCATCGCTCTAAGTCCCCAGATTTTACTATTTTAATGTTGACATTCAAGATAATTTCCTTTTCCTGAGATAAGAGTCTTACTATGTAAGCCACCCTGGCCCTGAACTCCAGATCCTCCTTTGTCAGGCTTTTTCTTTAGGTTTTATTTTGTTCTGTTTAGTTTGGTTTGGTTTGGTTTGGTTTTGAGATATGGTAGCCCTGGCTCACTATGTAGCCCTGGCTGGTCTAAAAGTCCCTGCGTAGACCACATTGGCCTCGATCTCACAGAGATCCACCTGACTAAGCCTGCTGAATGCTGGGATTAAAGGTGTTCAACACCATGCCTAACCCTTTTTTTTAAAGAAAAATCTGTAGACACATTTCTCTATCATCTTGTTTTCCACGTAAAATTTCAGGGGAAGGCCCTTGAGGATCCTACCAACATTTGTCCCTGAATCTGACAATCTAAATTTTCTAACTTCTTATGGTACAATTTTATACATTCTTTTCTGGTCTGTATTTCCTGAAAATGGACACTTGTGTCCAGAGACCTGATGAATCTCAGGAGTAATTCCTTTGAGTACATCTTTCATCAAGAAGCACAAAATCTCTCTCACTTATTGATGTTGACTGTGGGCATACAAAGTACTTGAATCATTCACTCATGAAAGATTATTAAGTAGAATTGTTAAATTCCAACCATCTTGTTTTCATTTATTAGATGACTAATAAATGAAATGATCTGGTTAATTTTATGTAGATTCTCTCTAGTGAGGTTTCTTTTTGTCTCTAAGAAGCTTGAGCATTTGGCTTTGACTAAAGACCATAAGTCGATGGGATTCATAATATTCTGTTTCAAATACAGAGCTCCTCTTTTACCTCCCAGATCTCAAAGTTGGTTTCTGTACTGACTGACAATTTTCAACCATCATGATGAGGTAGAAAGACCAAAAGGACACAGAAGACCTCCTGGAGATTTCTTAGAAAAGCTCCTGGAAACTACTTTCTTGAGTGCTTTGAAAGCCAAAACTCATCACATGGATTTTGTTGATTCAATCCAGAGACATGAGACTATGTGGGAAGGAGAAAGGCAGTCAGCTTGAACTGCAGACAGCTCATACCTAACAGCTCCATGAGTCCCGCCAAGGACTTCTGAGTCCTTTTTCTTTGGTTACTATCCCTTCACTTCATGTATCTGCCTTAAATGATTCTACTCTACAGAATCTTTATTTTCAAATATTCCAAGCTAAGAAACACTTCCAAAATCATCCCACCACTATGACCTGAGAATTTTTTAAATATATGGTTTTATTTGGATGGAAAAATAAGATAAAATTTTATTGCTTTCTATTGATGTTTCAAGAAAATGAATTGTCTCCCTCAGAATGTATCTGATAGATAGATGATATATGATGATGACAGATAGATAGATATAGATAGATAGATAGATAGATAGATAGATGATTGATAGATGATAGATAGATAGATAGATGATTGATAGAAGATAGATAGATGATAGATGATAGATAGATAGATGAGAGATAGATAGATATTCAACTTACTTGTTCAAATGAATTTAAAATAGTTTAGATAAATCTCAGCGTTTACTCTTATTTTTATCAAGTTGTCTAATTTGCCTCAATAGGCTTGCACAGATTCCATTCTATCTCACATATTAATTCATTCCAGAGTCATCTTTTAAATTTCCTGCTTCTAATTTAATGGACTAGTCAGAATTCTGTGCAATTGCAGAACCAATAGAATATAGATAGATGGATGAAAAAATAGGTGAATATAGCATGATATATAAATAGATAGATGATAGAGATAAATGATAGGTGATAGATAAAAGTTATGTGAATGGATAGATGGGATAAATAGATGATAGATAGATGATAGAAGATGATAGATAGATAGATGAGATAGATAGATGATAGATAAATGATAGATAGATAGATGATAGGTAGATATAGACAGATTGATAGATGATAGATGACAGATGATAGATTATAGTTAGATAGATAGATAGATAGATAGATAGATAGATAGATAGATGATAGATGATAGATAGATGATAGATAGATAGATAGATAGATAGATAGATAGATAGATGATAGAAAGATGTTTGATAGATAGATGATAAATAGATACATAGATAGATACATAGATAGGTAGATGAGAGGAGATTTTTCAAGGGATTGCCTGGCATCATTATGGATGCTGGGAAGTCCAAACTTAAGGCATCTGCAAGGTAACAACACTCTGGTACTTGTAGTGTGCCTCAGGTCAAGTGTGGAAGCCTGAGAGCCCAAGAAAACAACGCTGTAACTTTCAGCCATAGGCTTCAAAGCTTGAAGGGTTACTGGTACAAGTCATGGAGAAGAAAAAAGTGAAACTTGGAATTCTTACATCCAAAATCTGGCAAAGAGCATTCTAGCTCATGAACAGGAGGCAAGAGTTTACCCTTTCTTCATCTTTTCGTGTCATCAAGTACAATTGGTCGGCCTCTGCCTAACTGAAGGAAGATGTTCCTTCCTCAACCACTGACTCACATGCCAGTCTCTTCCAGATATATCCTTACAGACACACCCAGAAATAAGACCTTACCAGCTATCTAGGTGCCCCTCAAGCCAATAAACTGACACCTATGGTTAACAATCACATGTGCTATCAGACAGTAGCCCAGAAGCACAGCCTGGACTCTGGAGATTTGGTTTGCTATGGATTAGTCCTGATCTCCAGGCATTTTCACTCCAGGCCGTTTCAGTGAGTTGAGCTAATAAAGAAATGTTAAAAGTGCTTTATAAATTTTACCCTTCCTTATTTTGAATTTAAGGTCAGGACTATAGGATGTTTATTTAACCTCTTGTATTATTTAGTTAGGAGAATCAAATATCTGCGGGAATTAATCTCAAAGGGCAAAGGTTTATTCTTGTTTAATTCTCTGAAGGTCCCAGTCAAAGATCAAGTGGTTCCATGCCTTGGACCTCTGAGTAGGACAGCACACCCTGGCAAGAGCAGAGATAGAGCAAAGTACTCTGTGAGTTAGGAAGGGAAGTCAGAGAGAGAGCAGAGGAGAGAGTAGGGGAAATAGGGAGAGCAAGAGAAAGGGGAGAAGGAGGAGAAGGGAAAAGGGAAAGGGAAGGACAAATCTCTACAATGTCCTCTGAGGATGTGTTCTGAATGATCAAGGGCCTCTCATGAGATGTCACCTGGTGAAGGTCCAAAGTCCACAGGCACTTTCCCATTATATCTCTCTGCCCATGTCTTCAGTACATCAACCTTCGGTAGACAGTTAGCATCTAAACTATGCTATTATCCTACACAATTTTCCAAAAATTGGAGGCACAAAATATTCTTTTGGATATATAAGGACATTTATATTAAAAGAGGGGAAGTTACAAAGGCATCGATCTAGAAAAATGAAATAATCTCAGACATTCCGGATGAGCTGCTGCCAATCATAACCTCAAATAAGTGAGACTGGGGAGTTAGCCACTGGCACCTCAGAAGGAAAGTGTTGCAAAGAGCCAGCTAGGAAACAAACATGTTAAAAGGGCACAGCCAGTCCAAGGGGACTTTTAGAGAGGGAGACAGGAAGTAAGTATTCTAACCTGTCTTCCTTCTTTTTCTCTTCCCAGAGATCCATGCTGAATATATCCAAACAGAATCAGGCAAAGTAGATGCAGCCCATGAAAAGATGGAGAAAGAGCAGATCTAGAGACAAATGATGGACATTTTAAACACTGTTTGACCCTCAGAAGTTACTCTTATTCATTGCACAGGTGAGAAGTTCATGTCTCCAACACAGAGGATGCACAAAGGTCCTGTTAACTATTACACAATGTGTATATTTGATAGTCTGGGCACTTAACCTGTGGTAGAGACTGTCCTTAAAACTGCTTCTTTCCACAACACACTTGCTCTTTTACTTTTGGCTCTCACTTTTTCTGAATGGGTTCTTTATCTAGTATGATGAATTGAAACTCTCCACTCCAATTTCTGAGGGTTTTGTTTGTGTGTGTGTGTGTGTGTGTGTGTGTGTGTGTGTGTGTTTCATTTTTTTGTTCAACTAGTATAAGATACTTATTTTTCATTTTTAATAAAATATCTAAATTTATATAATAGGAACTAATAAAAGATGCAAGGCATCAAAAGTGAAATAAAATGAAACCTAATGGAAATAGTTGAATGTTTAGAAATGTGTGACAAGATATCTCAACATTTTCAATGTGATTACTAATCAGAAGAGGAAATGTACCTGAAAATAAACTTGAAAAGGATTAATAACATAATTAGGAATTTAGCATACCTCATAAACATCTCTTTTAAAAGGCTTGATTAT
>NW_008351958.1:6234820-6237089 GCF_000622305.1 Nannospalax galili | reverse complement strand
AACAACCAAATGAAAAAATGAATGAACTAATGGAAATAGTTGAATGTTTAGAAATGTGTGACAAGATATCTCAACATTTTCAATGTGATTACTAATCAGAAGAGGAAATGTACCTGAAAATAAACTTGAAAAGGATTAATAACATAATTAGGAATTTAGCATACCTCATAAACATCTCTTTTAAAAGGCTTGATTATTCTTATTATTCATTTTTAAAATTAGAATACAAAGTGCTACATTTCACTCTGGCCTTTTCTTACATGTCCTTTTTTTCCTTATTCGTCCATCCATTGCATTCCCCCATCCTCCCAGCCCCTCTTGCTTCACCTCTTACAACCAAATAGTCCTCATTTGCTTTCCTCTCACATGAATGTTTTTATTTTCTTGATTGTCATTCTATGGAATGAGGGAATATTCGCAGATGCTTCCGTAGCATACCTAAGCTCTAAAAGGTTTCTTCTGGACCAGTAAGATATCACTGTGGGGAAAGACACTTGCCACTAAACTTGATCTGGTTTTGATCCTACATGATGGAAGGAGAGAACAGATTCCCACAAATAGCCCTCTGACCTCCATACACATGCCATGGCTTGTATGCATGCATGCATGCATTCATAAATGAATAAATGAATGCATATAAACATGTGATGAAAGGGTTCTTCTTTGCTTCCATTATGTAGTTGCTGATCAGTTTCCTTCAATAGAATCTGAAATCAATTATCACAGATAATACAATGATTAGCCAAACTCCTCCTACTTAGTCTCATGTAATTTTTTTCTTATTCAGGATGTAAGTAAAGGTCAGAATTCACCAGAACCCTGCCCATTTTCTCTAACAGAAGCTTGCCCCTATGGGAAGTAGCATCTAAAACCCTTCACATCCAAAATCTTAGGGATAGGAACCAAATGATTAAGTCCAGGTTCCAGGAAAAGAGGGCAAAGTAGAAAAAGAAATGAAGAACTGACCTGATGTAAAATCAAAGATATCCAGTATAATCCATGTTAGATTTATCATTTATAACCTGTTCTCAGATTTATTATATTATCAGTAACTATTCATCAAAGGCAGTATTTCAATTGCTGAAAGATATTCCATTATACAAACATGCCACAAACAATGTGTTCAATTAGTAAATATTGGCTCTCATTTTATGTTAATATTCTGCTTTGAAAAACACTTTATGGAAATCACCTAGCTTATTGTTTGGGCTGGTTTATTGCTATATCTTGAATAAGTTTGTGGAAATAGCATTGCATAATATTTTGCGCTCTAGGTGTATTTTATAATCATACCTTCCAGCAATATGGTAGCATGTTGTTCCTCTTCTAAAACATTTCTCATATTTGTGCAAATATTGGGAATAAAAGCAAATCTTGATTATAAACGTGGGTTTGGATGTCAGACTTTATTAGCTATATAACTCAAGACAATCTCTTCACCCTATAAATAAACTTTGTTCTGTAAATAGAAATAAAACTTGTGCATCTATGTATGAGGTTTTTAAAGAAAGATTAAATGAGATGCTGAATGCTTAAAGCAGTACTGATATATAGAAAAAATAAACTTAAATTCGATAACAGTAGGTATTATAACCCTAAAACATATATTTTACAAATTTATAAGCTCCAAAGTCATTTTTCCTTATTATTTTCTCCTGAATTTCTCTTAAAACCAGCTTGATTTTTTTTTTCATTTACTTGTTGCTGATTTAGGATTATACTTTGTGCTCAGGGTGTTCATTTTGATGGTAGTTAAGTGATGAGGAAGGCATGTTTCATCATTAGAGATAGTTTGTACACTCTATTTTTGTTAAGCTATCCTCATGTTGCCATTAGATTTTAATTGTGTTTATAAAGATTTTAACAAACATTTTCTATATTATAGGTAATCATTTCCAACACCTTAAAAATTAATCCTGACTTAATCATCAGGTTTCAAAAGGCCTTATACAGCTCCAAATTAAAGAGTGCTCATGGGGCTGGAGAGATGGCTCAGCAGTTAAGAGCACTGGGCACTGTCTGCTATTCCAGAGGACCTGGGTTCAGTTTCCAGCACCCACATGGCAGCTAACAACTGTCCATAATGCTCATTCCAAGGAATCTGGTGTCCTCTTCTGGCCTCTGTGGCCTTTGCATGATACTCTGTACTTAAATACATACAGGCAAAATACTCATACACATAAAATAAAAATAAATTAGTCAAAACATTTTAAATAGATAATGATCATATTCATGTAGAACTTTCATAGTTTAGTTTTTACAGGTACAT
>NW_008351958.1:6204276-6234757 GCF_000622305.1 Nannospalax galili | reverse complement strand
TGAACTTATAACTGGATTTGCATCCTTATTGTATGTTAACTTACATTTTAAAGAGATATAATTCAGTAATATATATTTTTAACCATATGCCTATTGTTTTCTGACATATGACAATGTGTAAGGAAGAAATTCATGACTCTTATTTTTAACAATTTAATTATTTTATAATGTAAAGTATTTTAAATTTATGTAGGCTGTAGCCTATGTGATGATCTGAGATTTAGTTTACTGGAATATGACAAACACCTTAAATATAATAAATCAAAAAGAAAACTATTAAACTTCATTGTATATGTTTAGGTTAAATACTACTTTATGAAAATCTGAATCCTTTTGTGTGCACATATATGTCTTTGGATGTTTGTGTGAACTGAAGTACAATTCCAAATGTGCTTTAGAGTATTTTTTTTAATTTAAAAGCATGATGTGCTATAAATTCTTTCAAATGATATTAAATAATTTTTTCAAATTTTAATGCTACTCACCAAAATCTCTTAGAACTGTCACTGTAATGTGTTAAGCATCACCATCTTTACTTTCCATTTTAGAAGGCAATTTTGTCCAAAGTAGTCTACAGGCTTAATCAATTCCCATGACATTTTAGTATTTTTCAGTGTGTTAAAGAAATCCAATTTGGAACTAATATGAATTTGTCTTCTGTAATTTCTTCTCTCATCTCTCTGAATTTTGCTCACTACTTAGCAAAGTAATGTTTATTCATATTGAATTTACAGCTTCTCTTTGCATCATGAAGCATGCAGGTGAAAGTCATTTTCCATGCAAAACGGGAAGGTATCATCCCTCACAATGGGCCATTTTTATGCTAGCATTTAAAAGCAACTGACATGTCACCAAAATCAATAATTAGCAGTAAAATAATAGAAATCAGCCCACACTGACAAACTGAGGGAACACGGATGGTACATGTTATCAAGTACAGAAACAACTAACGCTAGGAAAATACAATGCAGTTATTATGGCTTTTAGGGCAAGGGTGCTCTCATAAATCCCTAACCACCAACATGTATGTATGTATATTCCTTCATACATGTGTGTGTACACACACGTATGTTCTTTACATTACTCTTATAAATGCTAAAAGTTCTAATCACCATTTGAGATAAGCCTAGCATCTTGCTAGGAACTTTACATGCATGATCATATTTATACCAATCCTGTGAATTATTTTAATCTTTATTGTGAAAATAATGAAACTGACACATGTTATGAAGCTCACGCAAAGACACAAGGCTGAGACAGGTCAGATCCAGGATGGGAAATCATATCTGCTGGCTCCTAAGCATGATTCATGCTGCCCAATGGGAAGAAAGGGAGGTGTTTGATTGTTTCAATTATATTAAGAACCAACAGGCAAGAGAATCTTTCCTTCCAGTCCAGAGTCACTGTAGCACTCCAACTAGGATTTGTGGACTAGGTACTGATTCTTTCCTGCAGTAACTGGCTCAGTTCACTTCATTCCTAAATAGCATTGATTTTATTTTACCTCTTTTTCTTTAATTCATATATTTTTCATATAACTTTTTGAGAGAATAAATGATTCATCTAATTTAGCTTCATATATAGGACAACAAAACAAGCTGAATGTTTTCATCTTTTACATTAAGAAGGGGGAAAAGATTTTAGTTAAATCAACTTAAGAAACAGCTTGAATTACAAGATAATACTGCTACTCTACGTGATTGCTTGTGTGCTTGACTTATTCATAGTGGAAGAGCTATGATTTATGAGCATTTTTATTTAAAGTATAATCTTGGATTTATTCCAAATAATTGTCGTCTTTGAGATGTTGTCAACCTGGACTAGCCACAGGGATGCCAGAATTAAAGTATTATTTCAGCTCACCACATGGTCTTCCCATTGGTCTCAAGTGCATTTTTATCCATCTCTCTTTTTATCACCTATTTCCTTACTTCACATTTATATTTAATCCATTGACTTTTGTGATTTCTTTTATACCAAAGAGCATGTAAAACACAGGAGAAAATGAGTAGACACATTCACTTAGCAGGAGCTTTCTTTACATTTTTTTTTTCTCCCTCTCTCTTTCTAGCTGAAACTCCATTAGGCAAAAGTGCTCCTGGTATTAATCTAAGATGATTAGCTGTGAAGTGGAACACAAAGGCAAACCTGAGGTGGAGCCATCTAAGGGCAGGAAGATGCATTAGCTTAAAAGGATCAAAAAGAACATGAGTTTAAGAGACAAACTTTAAAATAAAACTAGTAGCTGGAAATGGTATTAGCAAATCTGCAAGCCAAATTGGCATAAATGATGATGGCTATATGATAGATAGCTAGATATATGATAGATGATAGATGGATAGATAGATGATAGATGGCTAGACAGACACATGATAGATAGATAGATAGATGATAGATAGAGAGATAGATAGATGATAGATAGATAGATGATAGATAGATAGATAGATAGATAGATAGATAGATAGATAGATAGATAGATGATAGATGATAGATAGATAGAGAGATGATAGATACATAGTTACATAGATAGTGGATGGAGATTACTACTAGCCTTGCATTAGCTATGCACAGAGAGCCCAGAAGAGTTTAATTTTTTTCATTGTTTTATTGTTCTATCTCTAGCCTTTTTATTCTTTAATTTTTTGACTCCTCTGTGTATACACTTCCGTATCTTTTTTCTATAGCATGCAATTAATATTGTGCTAGAATCAATATTGCTTACAAATATCCTGCAAACACTTATAAATAGCACATCTACCGCACAATATCAGACCAAGACTTGTTCCAACCATGCTAACTTACCTCATATTATTAATGAATTATTTTACTTCTAAGGTAAATGTTTGGAAACTGGTGTGCTATCTTCTGGGGAGAGACCAACATCACATCATGTAGGTAACCTGAATCCCCGAGTCACCCCAGGGAATAGCAAGTCTACTGACAATGCTTGTAAATAATTATTGAATATTGTATATTAAACTTCCAAGATTCCAGTGTTAATTTATTCCCATAGCATATCCACAATTGCACATTAGCTCATTTCAAACTCATGGGTGTGCTAGTATTCACTACCAATAAACCAAATAAGTAGAAGGAATACCTGGGCCATTAGGACACTAGAAAGTTGTTCCTATCCTGTCTATATTCTTTCAAGTAAGTTTTAAATACATTTTCTTAAAACAAATTGAATAATTATGTCAGAGATATCTTTGGAATAGTAAATATACAGAATAGATTATAACTTTCAGAATAGGGATAGAGCAAAAAAGAGTAAATAAATGGATTAATTTAGAGAATGATAAATTTTGTGATGACTTTACTGTTATTACACTACAGCAGACTAGGAGAACATTTCATTGAATAATTACGGAAGACCTTTGTGCCTTAGAATTAGAATACCAACAAAATAAAGAAGCTAGCCTAAATTTTTTAGACAGAGATTCTTGATATAAGTAAATGAAATTTCTTACTGTTTTAAGGAACAGAAAGAATTCCAAAATTATTGAAAACAAAAATTCAGTGGATGTGTAAAGAACAATACTAGATGATGCCAAATAATTACAAGAAGTTTCTGGAATTCACAATCGGATTGGGTATTATGTTCTGTGTTCTATGAGTAATATTGCATAAATTGAAGGGCTTAATCACATTTACATTTAAAAAATATTTTATGTCTTTTATGTGTATGAATGTATTGCTTCCATGTGTTTAAGCGCACCTGTGTTATGCAATGCCCATGGAGGTCAGAAGAAGGGGTCAGATCCCATGAAACTGGAGTTACAGATAGTTGTTAGCCACCATGTAGGTACTGGGAATGGGACTGGAGAGATTGTTCAGTGGTTAAGAGCACTTAAAGCTCTTCTAGAGGATCTGGAACCTACATGGTGGCTAACAACCACCCGTGACTCCAGTCCCAGGAGATCTGATGTCCTCTTGTGCCCTCTTCTCACATCCAGCAGCACTGTATAACACAGGTGCACCTACCTATATGCAGGCAGTACACTCAGAGACATAAAACAAAAATAAAATAAAATACTTTTAAAAAATCTATCAGTGCTCTTAACTAATGAGCCATCTCTCCAGTTCCCACATTTACATTTACATGATATCATTCTACATATATATTTATATCCAGACATATAAATAAATATATACATATATTATATATATTTAATACCTAAAGAACTAGAGTCACTAACAAGACAGATGAGTAAAATAAACAAAAACCAAATAATCCAATAACACCCTACCTAGGCTTGTGCTCCTAGGTACATGTGCTTTTGCTAGAATGAAGGCTAAGAGATGAACTTGTTTCCAGATGAGATTTGTGACACCATCTGATAACACAAAAGAGTTGGTTATTAGGAAATTAGAAATAGTATACTTAATGGTAGTGGGAAAGTGAGCAAGGTAAAAAATCTTCCTGTGTGAATTTCATTTGGATATTTGATTAGGTAAGATGCCTCTGCAGAAAATATAAACTTCCTTTTTTAAAAAATATTTTATTTATTATTTTGATTTTATGTGCATGCATATTTTGCCCGGATGTATATAAATCCGCCTGTGTCGTGCAATGCCTGTGGAGGTCAAAATAGGGCATCAGATCCCCTGGAATGGGAGTTATGGACAGTTGTTAGCTGCCATTTGGGTACTGGGATGCAAACCAGAGACTTCTTCAAGAATAGCCAGTGCTCTTAACCACTGAGTCATCTCTCCAGTCCCCAGGAACAGCATTCTACACACTGAGTCCTAGAATATTCCACCAATTGGCAGTTCATAGTCTAATTATGCAATGTCTTGATCCTCTTCAAAACAAACAGCTTTATGCACCTAAAATTTAGTAAGGCACTGAAAGAGAAAAGCATCAGCTAGACAATGCTTTGGAAAAATCTGTGAATCACTCTCTTGTGGTTGTTTACTCTGCCTACCTACAGACCCTACTTAATTGTGAAATACCGAACACAGAATCCTCATCACATGGCTTTAGCTGGTGGAAAGTAAGGGCAAACAACTTCTTTTATATATCCTGGTAATACAACCATAAATTAGAAATAAATAATCTCCCTGCCACAAATCTTGATTGAGTTTCCATGAATAGCCCAGTAGTGAAATATTCACTTGGCTGATCAAGAAAGTGATAAGGGGACCACAGAAATGAGTAATTGTTCTAGGAGTGATTTGACCTACTTTGTGATACGGCTTGGAGACATCACTCAAATTTATAGTGTGTATTTTGAAGCTAGTGCTTTGAAATGACCAGCAGTAGAAGCTCCATTTTCCATCTTTGTGGTCTATACTCACAGGCAATGCTCAGTCATGGCTCACCACATACCAGGGGTATAGAACTCATTGAAAACAAAAGACACAATAGGGAGCAAGGCAGAAGATGGCACAGTAAAATAGCTATGTTCAGCTCTTGAACAGTTCCTATTGAATTCCATTTTCTTTTTTCCTCCTTATTTTTATTAGTTCTTTGACAATTTCATGCAATGTATTTTGATTGTATTCATGCCCCTCCTCCAGCTCCTCCCAGGTCCATCCCCACTCCTTATCAACCCAACTTTCTGTTCCACCCTTTTTTATCAAATGCATGGAGAATCTGTTGTAATTGTGCCATTCTCATGATCCCAGAACTAACTTGGGTCTGGTAGCCTGTGAGCAGGCACAGCCTAGTGAGTTCCCTAGATCCTCTCCAGGCTGTACTTCCTTCCCTACACTCCTAGGTCTACCTCTAGTCAGGCAGATCCAACACCAGTCCAGCCTGGTGAGTGACCCAGATTCTCATTTTTTCATGTTGTCCCCACATACCCAGGTCTAACTGAGGTCACATGGTCTGTCCATAGGCCCAACCTGTTGAATTTTCTGGATCGCTACCAAGCCTCTTTCCCCACATTCCCAGACTAGAGTCATGCAGCCTATGAACCAGACCACGCTGGTAAATGACCCAGATCCCATCTGCCCTGCACTGTCCTCACACTCCCATGCGCAACTTCTGCACCAGCCTAAGCAGATCCAGCTGGGAGTCATATTGGTAAGCTTTCTTGGTTACCACTGAAATGGGATCACCCCCATCCCTCCAATCAATAACCAACATTGAGTATCTGAAGGACTGACATCCCAACTCTTCATAACTGATCTGAAATCAACCAAGCTTGGACAAGAACAAAAACAGAATCAAACTTCCACTCAACAGAGGCAGGATAGAATCACATATAAGACTCACAACCAGGTAAGAAGTCCTCATGCAGGTCACATTGTAAAACCCATCGAGTTCAATTTGCTCTCTCCATATATATTCAAGTGTGTGACAATCCACTGGAACATGGTTGGCATACAAGGACCACATCCTTGAAGAAAATGGATTCTCTTTCTTCAAGAACCTATCAATTGCCAATAGCTCCTCTGCTCAGGGTGGGAATTCTGCTCTCCTGCCTCTCCATGATAGGATTTTGTCTGGTTTGAACTTATCAGGTATAGTGCATGATGTCACAACTGTTGTTAATTCATTTGTGCAACTGCTCTGTTATGTATGGACAACATCATTTCTTTGTCGTCATCCATTACCTCTTATTTTAATAATCTTCTGCCCCTTCTTCCACAATGATACTTGAGCCTTGCAGGGTGGGGGCATGATATAGGTATAGGTATCCCGTTTAAGGTGATCATTCAGCAGCCTCTTGTTCTTTGAACCATGGCCAATTGTGTAACTCTGTGTTAATTGCCATCTACTGCAAAAAGCAGCTTCTATGATGAATGTTGAGAAATGGACTAATTTATGTGTATAATTATAGGTCATTAAGAGTTTGTTTAAAACTATGCCCATTTATCAGACTAATAGCAATGGATTGTCCCTGAGAGCCTACCACCTATGTAAGCACAGGTAGTTTGCCCTGATAACAGTGCCGGGTATGGGCTCCATCTTGTAGAGTGGTTCTTAAATCCAATCAGAAACTAGTAGGTGGGTTGGAGAGATGGCTCAGTAGTTAAGAGCACTGGCTGCTCTTGCAGAGGACCTAGGTTTGATTCCCAGCACCCACATGGCAATTAACAACCACTTGTAAGTCCAGTTCCAGGGTATCCAACTCCTTCTTCAGTCCTCCATGGTCATTGCATGACACGGGTGCACTTATAAACATGCAGGAAATACACTCATACACATAAAAAAATAAAAATTAAAAAATGAAACAGGTTGGTTACTCCTTTTTGTGCCACTTTTGCAGCAGAGTGTATGTGTTGGTTGTAACTTGCAAGATTCGCAGATGAGTAAGACTGATGGTTACTTTTCCAGTAGCATGCATAGCATCCTTCATCACTATGAAAGCTAGCCAATAAGGAGGATGCTTCCAAGTAAGTATAAGTTTTATTTCTCTATGCTATATGACTCAAGTATGTAGTGTGTCTGCAAGTTCTGGAAGGTAACCAAGAACAATAGTAAGACACTACAATGTTTGGGGGTGTATGGGTTCCCATTGGCTAACGTCTCCAAAAGAAGTAAACCATTGCCAGAACTGAGTTTTTTATTTGCTGGTCCCATAGTGTCTAATTAAACCATTGTCACCTCACTATAGGGTAATTCCATTTAAATTATTTTTATAAATGTAAATGCATGTATTTTAGGAAATTTCTACAGTGGCAGGTTTCCAAATGACTTTTTCAAAAGAACGTTAGTATTAGTTATCCCTCTCTGTATTCTCTCCAGTACCTTATCCTCCCATTACCCCACCCTATTTAAAACTTCCAGCTCCGTTATCCCTGTTACATTCTTTATGCTAGTGTGCTCTATCATCCCTTCCTTGAAAGCACCCCTCTTCCAGGTCTCCTACTAATTTTCTGACCTTTATGGGTATTCCAAATGAAACATGCATAACTAAAGATTCAAAGATGATATCCACATGTGAGAGAAAGCATTTAAAACTTGTCACTCCAGGTCTGGATTACTTACTCAGAATGCCTGATATCAGCTACATCCATTTTCCTGTGATTTTCATAATTTCATTTTCTTAATAGCTGAATAATATTCTGTTGTGTAAATGTGTCACATTTTCATTATCCATCCCTGAGTTGATGAACATCTAGGCTGTTTCCATTTCCTGGATGTTGTAAATAAAGTATCAATGAACATGGATGAGGAAGTATCTCTCTAATAGGATACAAAGTCTTTTGGGTACATGCACAGTGATGGGGGTGGCAGGTACAGCTAGATCATGTGGTAGATCTATCTCTACTTTTAGAAACCACCACACTGACTTCCATAGAGGGTGCACTGCTTTGCACTCCCACCAGCAGTAATAAGTATTCTTCTTTCCCCTCACACAAGGCATTTGTCTTCATCTGGTTTTGTTGTTGTTGTTGTTGTTGTTGTTGTTGTTTTATTTACTTTAGCCATTCTGCCTGGGGTCAGATGAAATCACAAGTAGTTTTGATGTTCATTTTCCTGATGGCTAAGCATAACAATAGCTTTTTTTCTGTAACACAGTAAACACAATATCCCAAGAAACTAGAAAAATATGTCAAATGAAATACCTGTATCACAATCTTAATTGGGAAGTTAGCAAAGGCTCTTAATAAGGAGGAATAGTTTAGGGACCAAACAGATTTTTTGCTCAATTTTTATGCCAATGCTCTACATACAGCCATTAAATTTCTTTTAGATATGCTTTGAAAAAGTAGAATCATAGGATGGACATGAGTTAGTCTGGTTGATGATGTGTAATCTCAGTGCCACTAAAAGAGTTTCATTTATATTGTATTTTTTAAGGAATATAGTTGTTCCTATACTGTTAAGGAGGAAAGAAAACAAGACTGAGCAAGAAAGATTGTAAAGCATCAATGAATCTTTACTTTACATAAGGCCTTGGCTCTAGTGCTATAGTTCTTAGAGCCACTGGGACCATGGTACACTTGCGCTTACTGTCTCTTCTCCAGACCTTCTCCCATCTACAATATGGAGAAACACAAGACCCATTTACCTAACAAGGAATTTTCCAGGAGATATGCCAAATGCCTTCTGTATATTTTTATTATATATCTATCTACCCCATAGCTACTCCTTTATTATTGTTTTTCAAACATGAATTTAGTTAAGAATTGTGTGATTTGGGATCTAGAACTGCCTCTTGGTGGTAGGGCACTTGGCTATCATGTATATTCCCAGCACCACAAAAAATTATTTAATTTAATTTTAAAAACATTGAGTTAATTTTTTGGTGTGTATCCATTACCAATTATGGAATCTGGAAAGACAAAATAATGCCCCAAACTACATAGAAGAATAAATTATATGCAATCATTTTATGTCATATATTTCTTCAGATTTTCCAGTGTTTTTATATACTAAAAATCTTCTATTACTTATTAATTTCATGTTTTACCTTAATATTTATTGAAAATTTGTATTTACAAAGATTCAGCTTTTCATAAATTAGACAGAGACCAGTAAGGAAGAAAACATGTACTCTGCCCTCAGACAACATGTAGTAGATGTGGAAGCAGATTTTGGATGGAAATTATAATGAACCTTGATGGCTGGAATAGTCTACAGAGTGAGTCTGGAGCTCTCTGTTACCATCATTCACCCACCCAGGGCTCAGGAACCACTGAAGAAAAGAGGGTAGAAAGATTGTAAGAGTCAGGGGAGGAAGTGCATGACCATAAGGAAACAGAGTCTTACATGCTCCTGGGACCTTGCTCATATGAACTTTACAGCAATTAGTGAAAGCATGCACAATACCTGTGCAAACTCAATCAGACAAAACTAACATGGAACTGGGGAAAATGGCAGGAAGTCCCGACCTTAGCCAAGGAACTACTGGTGGCTGATCACGGCTGGGTGAGGGAGAGTTGATCCTCTCTAAGGGAGTGACACTAGTCAGGCTGAACAGGTGCCAGTGGATGAACTCATACCAAGGGACCTAAGGATACACAAACTTGATAGGCCTTAACATATATGACAAAATGCATGAAGTCCTATGGGTAGGCTATTGGGGGGGGGTTAGATGTGAAAGAGTGAACTAATATGATTAAGATGTATTGTTTGAAATCCACAAAAATTTAATAAAAATACTTCTAAATGAATATCAAACAAATATGGCTTATTTAAATCTGTAAAATATTTCTGAGAGATCTAACTCAAGACCTTATGAATTCTGATTCATATTAGGGTGCTTCCTGACAACAAATTGGCATGACCAAATCCTTTGTCTTTCAGGCAATCTACTTAGTTTCCTGACATGCCAAACAAAAGCATTCATATAAATCATGAATGCATAGCTTAATACACAGAAATACCATAGAACAAGGACAGATCAGTAAATCAAGGATGGCAGAGCAGTATCTATTCAGATGTCAATCAATACTCCATTGGCAAGAATTATGGAATCACATCTGAGATACACACGAAAATGGACCCATGAAAATATTGTGACATGAGTCTAAGAAAGAAAGGCATCACTTCATTTACCATTCCTCTGCCAGGTTGAGGATATCCTCTGTGACCAGAGAGCTGCTGAAAGAGAGGAATTCCTTGATACTTAGAAAAGCCACTGGACATATGTGCACTTATTAGGGTCTTCACATTTATAAATACAGGACACTTTTATAAAATTCTCTGTTGAGAATTTTATCCCTTTATGATTAATCTCTTATCTCTTATTTTCTTCATTTCATAATTTCCTAAATAGATTAAGAAGTTTTGATTGACTGACTGGTTGATTGATAGACTGATTCATCTGGGGTGTCTCTCCATATCCCAGACGTGGTGATACTCTCTGTACAGCCCAGGCTGGCCTGAAACTCAAGGCAATCCTCCAGCTTCAGCCTCCCAAGAAGAATAGACACAAGCCATCTTGCAAGACTTCCACACTGTGTTTCCTGTTTATACTGAGTCTGTTACCTTTTAAGTTCTTATTCTACTCAGAAGAGATGGCAATGTTAAATTCAAGAAAATTGGGTTTTTGAAACTGGCAAGATATAATATGCATGTAATAAAAATCAGACATGTTTTCCAGCTAGTTCTTTGTCTATATATTCTCAAAAATCAAAACATCAAGTGGGTAAATACATTAAGTAAAAAAGAAATGGGAAGAGATATATTATTACTCTAATAAACCATGTGTAACTCCTTATAAACTTCCTACTCTCTGGTATTTTTGTACATTTTAGTAGAATAAATGTATGGTAGCTGAATTTTCACCTGTACAAAAAGGCAAACTATTGTGATTCTTGTTCTAATTTTTATTTTCATAGGAAAAGATTTTGTCACAAATTTCTCTTTATCAGTGCATTTCTTGGGTCTTTCCCAGTACACTGATCTGAACAACTTGTCATTTCACATGTTTATTTAGTACTTGCATAAGTTCTATAAAAATCCTTTCAAACAATTGTTCAACAAGATCAAAACTAGAAGAGAATACAGCTGATACATACACTGGGGTAGAACGGACAATATTGAAAGAAAATAGCTAATGTTTTCTGGACCATTTATACTGACTCAAGGTGAAAGATGTTTCTTAGTTTATCTGAATAGCAAATCTGTGTAGAAAAATCTGATCAAAGCACATTCTTTAATATGTACCATCACTCAGTATTGACATTCTTAAGTTGTGTTGACTTATACAACATTGGTAATGGTAAGAGAAGTCTAACATTAATAAGTAGACTGGTATTTAAAATATGTATGTGTTTTGCTTGAGTATTTGAGAAGTCTTTTGAATAGTGTCTGAGGCCAAATACACCGCAGGAGGGAACAAAACTCTTTCAATGACTTACAGAATAAATATAGATAAATGTAGAGTGGAATTGTATCTTTGGGCATTTCTTCTCCTTTAATAGAAAAAATAGTATATATATATATATGACATGCCCTACATGAATCAGGGCTGCACATTAGCTATCCAGCACCAGTGGATGGTCAAGAAGTGGCTGATTTGTGAGTGGTGAGTTTTCTGATTTCAACACTAGCAAAGGTGTTCCAAGAGTGTTGTCTCCTCAGTCAGTATTCTAATGACCTTTCAACACTGAATTGAGATAAAGCAGGAGACGCTACTAATAGAATTTGCCACAGGGAGGCCCATGGTGAATTGCTGACTTTACCATGAACTCTACTGCTATATGACACCGAAACAAAGCTAGAGTGGAGGAAACAAAAGTGAAGAGGGAATAAAGCGGATATACAATTCAAAGAACAATGTGAATATCCAGAGCCTTTGTAGAACATCATATGATTTAACTTGCAACAATTGTGTTTGTTAAATGTGCATCCAGCTGGTATGTCCTTAGGGTAAATAAGCTGGATAACAACACATGTGTTTATACTGCTTCCCAGTACTCAGAATAATATTATACATTAAAATAAACAAAATATATGGATGTCACAGTTGGCTAAATTCCCATCAATTATGAACTTAATTTTCACACACATTTAATACTTATTTCAGACTTTGCTATGCTGAGAAAATTTCTTTTAAAGAAAAATGGTTTATACAGTTCACTTCCTGCCATAATCAAGGTCTTTCTAACCTGATATCTGAAGGTTATGCTTCAGTGAATAATTCAGCAGGTTAGTGAAACTCTGGCAGCAAAGAAAGTGCTAATCTTAGATGGAAGCTGTGAGGGGTATTAAGAAACAATTGCAAAAAGTGACATATTTAATAGAGAAAGATTACGCTGTGCTACATCTATTTAATTTGAATTGAATAAATTTTGCCAGTATCTGACGAGATGCAGAATAGAAATTGTGTGAAACTTCACAGTGTCACTGAAGTCTAGGGGAGAGTATTAAAAGGCCCTAAAATATTTTATTGTGACTCAGAAAACTTCTGAGACATTTGAGGGGATTTTGAAGGAGCTAGAAGTTCAATGCAGGTCTTTAGTAATTTGAATTAAAACAATAAAGGTTAGCAGAAGATGATTTACACAAAAATGAGTTAAAAAGAGACAGAAGTATGTGAGTCCTTGATGTCATGAAAGTCCTTCTGAACTGTGACTGAGTGAGGCAGGTTTCTGTTTCCATTTTTCAGGAGAAATTTAGTTGATCTGACCAGGACATATTTGAAATTATGAATAATTGCAAGTGTGAAAAAAATAATATGGGCAGTGTGGCCTCACCCACTAAACAGAGCCTCAGCTGAGCATGTCGCTGACATCTACAATCATCTTCTGCCATGTATTCACCTGACATAATTCCTACAAAGGAAACAAGTATTTCTGACGTTTAACCCAGAACTGCTAAATTTAGAAACTTTCAAATGACAAATTTATTAACAATATCTTGAAATCTTGAAAATCACTTATCTGAGAGGTCATCTGGTATACTGGGTCCCAGGATCCTTCCTCTCTGCCTAGAATGTGATCCATGAAATCTATGGATCCTGAGCAGAGACTGTGAGAAACGTGTACGCTTTCTTCACCTGAAAAGCCACAGTGTATTTTAACATATTTAAATATCCTGAAGAAGAATAGCTAAATTGTTAAGCATCTACGATTTTATATATATATACATAATTATATATATGGGGGGTTGTGTATGTATAAATCAGTGTATCCTGGCTTAATCTTACATGTCCCTGATTTCTTTCATTTGATGTATTACTGTTGATAGAATCCTTCCATTAATTTATTGATGGAAGGGAATTTCTCAAGCATCACTGCCTCTGGAACCCTTCTTCTATGGAAATTTCTTTAATGCATATACACATATGACATTATTTATATATGAAAGATTATACATATTAGCAGTAAATTTACTGAAAATCAGGGAAGGTGGTAAGCAGAAGTTTGTATTGTAACCTTAAAGACATCCCCTCTTCATGCACAGAGGCAATCCATTGCCAAAATATCATCTGGCCAGGGATGGAGAGATGGCTCAGAGGTTAACAGCCTATACTGCTCTTGCGGAGGACCTGAGTTCAGTTCCCAGTGCCCAAGGCTGGCAGCTCATAACCACCTGTAATTGCAGCTGCAGAAGAATCCAATGCCTCTGCCCTCTGCAGTCACATGCACTCAAGTGCACAACCCTCCCACATACATACACATAAATAAAAATAATAAAAATAAACCTTAAAAATATACTTTGATGGCTATCCATCTTCTGAAGCTTGCTATGAGTTATGCCCAGGTCTATCTTTCTTTCTTTTCTCTTTTCTCTTTCTCTAGAGAAACAAATGATGTGCTGATTAAAACCCCAGAGCTTCACTGTATTTTTATCTCTAAGAAAAATTCTAGTGTCACTTCTTTACATATATATATGCATATATCATTTACATATATAAACAGTCCCCAGCTTTCAACAGTGTTATGTATGATTTATTTTTTACTTTATACTCATGCAAAAGTAATTGATATTCAGTCAAAACTGTTGAACTTTGATCTTTTGGGGGCAGTAACATATGGTATGACACCATCTTGATGCTGAATAGTAGCATCCAGCTGTACATACCATTCTGTCACGTGCCCAGGAAAGGAAGCACCCCATCTTCTACTGTGTACTGTAGTGCTGACAGAGATGCTGGGTAAGTTACATACACTGCATTTCAGCATGCAGTATGTTCAGTGTTTGGATTCCTCCATTGGCCCGTAGTCACCCAACGGTAAACTGAGGGCCATCTGTGTATTTGACATCTTAATAGCCAAAAGTGTATTTGTAAAGGAAAGAATTTTATTTTATCTCATGTTTCTGGTGGCCCTTCTAATTTGTATAATTTTTTAAAAAATATTTTCTTATTTTTATTTTTTAAGTACATTAGTATATTTCCTACATGTATATAAATGAACTAATGTTGTGCAATGCCTACAGAAGTCAGAAGAGGGTGTTGGATCCCCTGGAACTAGAGTTACAGGTGATTGTTAGCCACTATATGGGTGTTGGGAACCAAACTTGGGTCTTCTGCAAGAGCGGCCAGTGCTCTTAACCGCTGAACCATCTCTCCAATTCCTATTTGCATAGTTTTGAAGAAATGCAGGGCATGGCATGGCAAAAGAGAGTGAGTGTGTTTATGTGGCTAACTTTTAGACTTCCTCTTCTTGTATTGAACTTTCCTTTACCTGGAATTTAATCATGAGGTTCTGCCTTAATGAAGTTATCTAATTATTTTTTTATTGAATATATCATATAAACCAGGTGTTTTAAAAGGTTCTCACCTGTAATTCCAGCCCTGGGAAATGGGAAGACCACCAGGTGTTCAAAGCCAGCCTGCACCACACAGTGAGTTCCAGGTCATCCTAAACTATAGAGAAAGACCTGGTCTCAAAACAAAGCAGTAACTCATGTACATACACATGCATATAAATGGACCAATTGATGATTGTTAGATGAGGAATGGATAGCTTCATTCATAGATAGATAGATAGATAGATAGATAGATAGATAGATAGATAGATGATAGATGACAGAAGACAGAAGATAGATAGATGATAGATAGATAGATGATAGATAGATAGATAGATAGATGATAGATAGATAGATGATAGATAGATAGATAGATAGATAGATAGATAGATAGATAGATAGATAGATAGATAGAAAGACGAAGGAAGATTATTGGTAGAAGACAGATAAATGATTGGTAGAAGACAGAATAAAGTGGTACCTTCAACTTTGGCACTCAATCAATGAATTCTTCATATCCACTTTCAAAATGCCATCACACATTCTCATCTAAACTGAGTCAATTTTGATGGTGGTTAATATTCATTGTAGATATCACTGGATTTGGAATCACCTAGAACAGTCACCTTCAACATGTCTGTGAGAGCATTTCCAGAGAGATTTCACTGAAGTGAGAAAATCTTCTCTGAATATGGGCAGCACCATTCAAGGCTGGATTAAATGAAATGGGAAATGGTAGAAAAGGAGTTGAGCACCTTAGTCTGTGCCATAGACCAAGACACCCGTTACCATGACCCCACTGCCATGGTGGACTGAATTCCATGGACCTGTGAGTCAAAATGAGCCCTTTCTCCCTTTGCTACTTTTAGTCGTTACAGCAACAAGAAAAGAAAGTTATGACTCACCTGAACAGGTTTTCCTTTCCCTTTTTCTTTTCTGCTTTAATCTAAGAATCTTATCCTCTATTTCTAAAATTTCAGAAAGTTTGAGTACAAATGGCTTGTTTACCGTAGCATTGAAATTTATTTTTAGAATTTTTGATGCATCTTGAGTAAATTTGGACTGGGTGCCAAAACTTAGGAAACGAGAGGACAAAGTCATGACTAGTCTTCCTTATGAACAATAGCAGTTTTCATCTAATAAATATTTATCAAACATTTTTCCAAGTTAAAGGTGGATGGAAACAAACTTTGTTTTGCTTTAAAACAAAGTTAAGCTTCATTTTCTATTTACCTGTCTTTTGAGTGAATTCAATAAGCCACCCTGGGTTATACTACATATAAAATTATTTCCTGTTGATTGATTAGGCCAGATTCCAAATGTAAACGTTGTCATTGCAACTTACGTCAATGAAAAGACTAAAGTTCTTAACAGAAACTTCTCTGACAAAGTTTCTTCTTACCATGTCCTTGAATAACATCTTAAACATTTTTTCCAAAATATTGTCCTCATCTTGCCTAACTTCATCTTCACTTTAAACAAGCTAAAAGGGGAGGCTACGTCTTTGCTCCCAGTTCATTAATGAGTGAGTGAGAAGTGCATTGCCACATTGAAGCAGGCCAAGCATGTTTTCTTCTAAAACTGCATCTCAGTCCCTCCTACGTTGGTCACGTACACTTTACCCGCACACAAACAGATCTTTCTCTAGAGAAGTGGTCGCTAGGGAAGCAGTCATTAAAGTTCACCTCTCATCCATCAGCTGAAAGCCACCTGCAATGCTCAAGGCCACCGACACTGGGCCTATGCCCTGCCCTGAGTACCAGTTGTACCACTCAGCTCACACACTTCCTCCAATCACTGCTATTGATACCAAAACAAACAAAAGAATGGCCCATCGGCTTCTGTCCAAAAGATGTGATTCAGTACCTCTGTTTAGACACCTCATAGAAAGGACATTTGTCTTCTAAGAAGCCAGCCTTTCCACTTCTGCCCTAAATCCTATAATTTTCACTTACCTTCTATTTCATTTCCTCCCCATCCATCCATCTCCTCACTTCTGCCTCCAAGCATTCCCAAGACATTTGCTATTAAAAGGAAAAAAGAAAAAAACACTGTACCTTCCAATATGATGCATTTCAATTTTTTTTATTAAATTGTACTTCAAATATTTACAATTATACAATCAGTTTCTAGCTAAATTTTAAATAATATATGCTATAAGATGCCTTGATATATATACATGTATTTTTTTAATTTTATTTATTATTTTTGTTTTATGTGTATGCGTGTATTGTCTGCATGTAGGTAAGTGCACCCGTGTTGTGCAATGCCCACAGAGGTCAGAAGAGGCTGTCAGATCCCATGGGACTGGAGTTACAGACAGTTGTTAACTCCCATGTGGGTGCTGGGATTCAAACCCAGGTCTTCTGCAAGAACAACCAGTGTTCTTAACTGCTGAGCCATCTCTCCAGCTCCTATATATAGTTTTAAATATTCTAAATGGCCCTCATTGAGAGCACACTTCCTTCCGGATTCTCCGGCATTACAGCTCTCTCCGGATGGAATTGCTTTCAAGCCTGTACCTCCTTTCAGAGAAAGTCTAAACATACCAAAGCATCCATGTTTATGGTTTGCATATTTTTACGTAATTGATTATGTGCAATATATATTGCTCTCTGTGTTAGTATTACCACTGACAAAATATTCAGGATGCTGTGTATTCATTTCTGTGGAATAGTCTGGGTTTAATTTGTTATTTATTTTGTTTGTTGGCTTACTTGTTTCCTTTCATTGCTACTCTGTAATCACTGTATGAGGGCATGATGATTTGCAAAGCAACTGGTCACCAGGACAGGGCACAAGGCACAAAGCAGGAGTTTGCTCAGCACCTAGGTGAATCAGATATTTGGCATTTCAATAGTACTGCACCAGACATGCTCTACATTTGTCACTGCTCACAGGGGCTTATGTATGCAAGATAATTGTCTAGGCATGGAGTTGTTTAAAAGAAACACACACACACACATACACACACATTTCTGATATTTCCTGTCCATGTTTTACTGAATGATTTCCTGTTTCAGCCAAAATAAGCAACATTAATTCTCACTACTTTCTATTTGCTTCTTTCTTTAAAATTCATTTTGTGCCTTTGTCTTTTAAAAGCACTTGCCACCACCTCTACACACTGGATTTTTTTTCTTTTAATTGCTGGTTTTTTGTTTGTTTTTTTTTTTTGAGGCAGGGTCTATTGCATCCTAGGCTAATAGTGGATGACCTTGAGCATCTGAACTTCCTGCTTCCAGCGCCTCAGGGCTAGGATTACAGGAGCAGTTGATGCAGTGCTGAGGATCAAACTCTGTGCTTCTTCATTCATGCTAGGCAAGCGCTCTACTCATTGAGCTATAGTCACAGGCCAAATTTTTCCTTTTTACATAAACAAAATCATTCTCTTTGCATCCACCATTCCCTGTGTGTTTGATCAGCACACCCTTCTACCTCACACTGCCTCGTGCATACCCTACAGTGAGCTTCCCTGTCTTTATCTCTGTAATGCAATTCATTCTATTAATTGTTAATTCCCTCATAGTTCTTACGGAGCAGTCTACAATTGCTTATTTATTTGCTGCTTGCTTGCACTCAGCACAAAGCTAGGTATTTATGAGCCTCTTAATAAATTAATTTGTTGTTAAATAAATATGAATGCACCAAGGCAATCTGTGAAAAGAATGATCCAGTGCTGCAGAGAACCACACTTGCTCGGAGCATTGGGCCCATTCTGCTGGATTCTTTTCTCTGTATTTACTCCACATTATGCTTCTTCGGAGCCTCTGTTACATGATGTCATATATCATAAAATTAAGATCAACTATAATCTTTTTAAGTTCAGAGATACCCATATAAATTTGGATATAAGATGCTGCTAGGAAAACCATGTTCTACCCCAACTGTGTGTACAGGGTCTGGAAAAGAGTTCCTAGGTATAAGTTTGAACAAGTCCGTTTTCATGGGGAATTCCAGCTGGTTTCATCTTTTCTTTAGGAAGCGCCATCATCTTCTTCCAGAATTGTTCATTCTCCTCAGGTTTGGGAAAAAAACTCTTGGTCTCTCTGTAACAACAGATCCAGAGCAGTTTTCAGGTTCCATGGAAGATCTACAGAAGAGAGCTTCCTGCAAAGTGCCTTTGTGAGCCAGCTTCGAATTCTGTGTCAAAAGATTATGAAGGAATTATTGTAGCATTGAGATTATTTTACTGTAAATTTCAGACCTCCTCAAACCTGGTTTTTAAAAAAGTATTCAAAATGCTGAATACAGGGCATTAAGACATAGGAAAGAGACTGCTGAATTAAAAGTTAGAATAGAGTTCCAGTTCCCAATCTGCCTGGTCACATTGTCTAGGTCTTTTCTTCTCTGTCTTCCATTTTCTCATTGAATAAGTAACGACTTAGACTAGAAAATTTGAAGGTCCATTGAAGTCCTAATGATCTATTAGGAGTGGAGCTCTGGAGATAGGAAACCTGCCTCCCAGAAACTCTTCCTCTATTTCCTGCTAAGTGAGTCTTGGCAAGTTATTTAAGTCTTGAGGTCTCCACTGTCTTACTTTTTTATTGGGGACTAATGATGCTTTCTTTTTGCAGTTATTGTAGGGTTCAAAATAAATCAAACCAAGAGAAAAATATTTGCACATTCCGGGTCACATCACACATTTGGTAATTTGTAATAGCAATGTTGTTTCTCTTTAATTAAGAAGAGAGAAAATTCTCCTTTGTTGCTCAGTGAATTCTAGGAGGAATAGATAGTGAAGAAGCCTACATTATCACACACTGGTTTAAGCACAGCTTTATCCAGAAGACTCAAAACTGAGAAAGTTCTGTTACAATTTTGCCTGTACCTTTCAATACCTTCTAGAGACAAATAAAGAAAAGACTCCTTTGCCTTCAAGACAGAAATAAATGCAAATATATGAGGACCAAATACTATGGAGGAATATTTTATAACAAACCAGTCCCAAGTAACACATAAGCATTACCAGAGTCCACATATTCTTCTTATAACAAGAAGAATGGGTGATATTTTCCACTTGAATTCCAGACTTTTCCTCCTAAAGACTGTATATGCAAATTCAATTAATACTAAAATTAGTTTTTTACTTTTTTAGTTTCCCTGGTAAAATTAATTTAGGAACCAGTTAAATAATTTTTCCAAGTCACATTAGTGAGTCTTGTGGCTATCTGAGTTCACATGGTTCAGCACATAGCAATTACGAGTGTAAAGAATCTCACTTTTTTTTTTTTTTTTTCAGATTTTCCTTGTAACCCCAACTAGCCTGGAACGTGCTTTATAAACCAGACTGGTCTCAAACTCACAGAGATCCACCTGCCTGTTTTCTGCCTCTGTCACTGCCTCTGCCTCTGCTAGGATTAAAAGCTTGTGAAACCATGCCTGGCCCATGATCCCACTCTTAAAAGGTGAGACATAACAAAAGTAATGTGACTTACCAGCAGTAAGAACACTAAGAATGGACTGGAGAGATGACTCTGCAGCTAAGGGTACTGGCTACTGTTGCAGAGGATCAGAGTTTGGTTCCCAGCACCCACATGGTGGCTAAAAACCATCTGTAACTCCAGTTCCAGGGGATCTGATGCTTTCTTCTGATCTCCATGGGCATTGCACAACCTGGGCGCACTTACATATATGCAGGCAATACAATCATACATGTAAAATAAAATAAAAATAATAAATAAAATATTTTTAAAAGAACGCTAAGATTGGAATCTAAAATCATCATGGAAGTTTTTGTAGAATAACTTTCCACTGCTGTTGCTTTCTTTTAAATAGAAGATGGGGGTGGGGGGAGGGGATGACAGGTCAACATGCAGCACAACTGAGAAAAATCTATTTGAAAGTTCTGGATGATTTTTGCCCCTTTAAAGTGAATGAAAGCACCAGCCTTTGGGTTTCTAGTTTCTATGGAAGAAGAATGCTATGCAACCTCAGTGTGAGACCCCTTTCGAGAACAACAGTCAGGGCACCAGTACCAGGGCCATAGTCAGCTGTAGACCATAGCAGCCTGCACTCCACAACAGATATTTTCTAAACATCAAAACTGTAATAAAAAAAATACATGAATGAATTGTGCAGTTGTATTTCTTCATTGTCTCTTTGGGTTATTTTGTATATTTGTTTTTCTGTTCAGGGAAGATTTCTCAGTGGGTAGGCCTGACTGGTCTTGAACTCCCTATGTAGACTAGGCTGGCCTGGAATTCACAGAGATCTTCCTATTTCTGCCTCTGGAGTGATGGGATTAAAGGTGTGTGCCACCATCCCCAATAGTGTCTTTAATGTTTTAGAAAGGTGCTAATATGCAGCCCAGGCTGGCCTCAAACTGCTCAACTTCTAGTTTTTGTCTCCTCAGCACTGCAGTGCTGTGATCATAAGCATGTGGCTTAACATCAGATTCAGATTGCTTTGTTGTTGTTTCTTCTTTAATTATTTTCATGTCTTAAAAATTTTGAGGAAAATGTTGATGTAGAAATGCTTATGATTAAGCCCATGCATCTGCCCTTTACAACAACAGCCGCCTGTTGTTATTTATTACTTTATGCAAGAGGAAAGGGTGCTCTGTCTTTCTTATGATTTATTTTGTTGAGTTACAGAATGTAGTATTTTCATAATCAGTAACATTTGTCTCTATTCTAGCCAGACACTAAATGAAAAGTCTAAATCCATCAAACATTATCACTGTAATGTTGCCAACTGGAAGCAATTGGAAATTTTGAGAAACTTTAACTTGCCTTAAACTCTATATGCTTAAAAAGCTTTTCCAATCTAAGGGTATTTATATCAGTGAGTTTAACAATACGGGTTGGTCAAAGATCCAAATTGGGAAAGTTTGTGTTTCACTGATCATAACATGTTAAATGCTATTTTTAAAAAACGAGGGGGGGGGCTGCTTGTAACAATACTAAAGTCACTGTGAGAGTGGCTTTTTACAATTAAAAGACCCCAGGCACAGATAGACTGATAGACAGATAGATAGACAGACAGACAGGAGACAAATGGTAAGAGAATAATGCTTCCTCAATTTTCAAAGACAGGGTTAATTTACATATGCTCAAAAGTAGCTAACGTGCACCGTTTAAGCAAAGCGATCCAGAGTTTCTTCTCCTTTTGTTTTTTTTTAAATATATCTTTGTTATAAGACTTATAAATTACACATACTTCATCTGCATAAATCCCAATAGATGAGTAGTTTTGTTGTTCCCTATTTTATTTATTTTAACTTTATAACTTCTTGTGGGGAGAATCCAAATGGTTACTGCACCTGAAAACTTTACATTCAACTTCCCCATGAAATTGGACACTCTTTAATTTAAGACAGTTACTTTAAGTCCTCTGCTTTAAATCTAGCCTGCCATTCTGTAAAGAAGGGTATCCTTCTGTCCACTTCATACAAAGAGCTTAAGGACCCAGGTTTCCAGGACTGCACTGGAAGCAAGATCATAGGAAACATTTTGTTTCATGAAAAGCAGGAAAGAAGTAAAATGTTTAGATTTCTAGAAATATGTAATTACTGGCAAATTGTTTCATAAAACAAGCATCTATGAAAGACTGATGTAAATGGAAACCTCTTATAATTGAATACTGCTTTTATTCATTATTTTTATTGTAAAGCCTAAAATGTATGTGCATATTTGATATGTATATGTGACATACACTGCATTATATGAAAATCTAACAAATGCCCACATGTGCAAATGTACACATCTCTAATAGGTAGATAAGTAGTTAGATAGATTATAGATAGATAGATGATAGATGATTGATAGATAGACAGAAATAGATAAAAGAAAAGAAAGTGAGAGAAAGAAAAAGAAGATACATGGATACATAGGACATAGATAGTGAAGCAAACAGGCCTAGAGACACAACAAGATAGACTTTTAAAAGAAAATTGAAAAGACGGGAAGAGAAAAGAGAGGAAAGCAGGAGAGCAGAGCAGATTGTTATGGAGAGCAGACCTTGCAGGATCGGGAAACCACTTCATTTGCTTTCATACCCTCTGCTTCCCGGCAGCTCTGGAGCTGAGTGGATCACTCTTACCTAGCTTAGAGAAAAAAGGAAAACTCTCCTATCTCTCCTTCTCTAACCCTCCAATTAAATCCCTGCCAACAACCTGTACTTAGTTGCAGAGCGTCTCAACATAATGCTGGGGATTACGTTAACTATACTCTGGAACTGTGAATCTTCATCCATCTGTTACGTTCCCACATATAGAAAGAACTCAGACAAGTGAAACCAATACAATCATTTTCTATATCTTAGGATCTGTTTTTAAAAACTGAAACAAAGGCGATGCATTATGATGCAAAATAGCATAGATTGATATCAAAGTATTTACTAAACACCAATTAAATGATACATGTTCAAATTGTGAAGATGAATATTCCTTTCACAAAACATGAATGTTCAAGCAGGCCTAAAATGTGAAAAAATATAATTATATCTCCACCTAGTGGATATTGATGGCGGAGCAGGTGGAAGAGGTAAAAGCTAAGAAATTCCCACCAATAACAGAAAACAGCAAGCCGGCTTGTCATAAAAATCTTGGAAAGAAACCCCAATTTATTTATGGTTTCTTATTTTGCTAGGATACCCCAGTGAATTTTGATAGGTAGGACCAGGTTGTTTTCTCTGTAAATGTTACAAAATAAACCTTGCCTCTCTTTGTTGGCAATACTGTGCACTGAGCAGAAATACAAAGCAAACTTCATATTTGTACATTTGAACTATGCAGTGCAGTGTGTCTTAGATGGGAGAACAAGAATTCCTATGTAAAACTGAAAAATGTCTTATTTGATCGATAGACATTTGGTTGAATTCTATTAAAAATTTTCATAAAGCAAATAAAAAGTCCTTGATGGATATCACAGAGGAGGAAAGAAATTCCAAGTAAAAGAAAAATAAAAGACAAAAAGAGATCTTGGGTTGTACAGAGGACTCACCTACTCACAGTTATTTTGATGTCACTGGGGCAAGAGCTAGATGCCCAAGCAAACCCAGTTAGTATCAATAGTTAGGTAGAGGTTACTGCATGCAATTTAAGTTCTTAAAGCAAAGAGCAGTATTTTTTTTAAACCAACACATGCATTTTAACTGAAAGAGCAAATGAAAATTTTTATTTTGGTGTTCTCCCTTTAAATTTTTGAGGGAATGTTATAAATATTTAAAAGCTGTGATTTACAGCTATAAAATCTACAAGCAGTGGACTGAAGTAATCTGCACCATGTAATATATTTAGCACAATAATGTTCATCACAAAGATGTATATGTGGGGTTTGTACTGGGGGAGGGTGAAAGACGGATCCCACATTGCCAGAGAATAGACAGCTTTCAGCAGCGGTGATTTCTCTGTACAAAAGTACTTCAGAACAAATAACACCTAGAAAACCAGGATCATGGATTTTTTTTAATTACTAGGCTCAAACAGATAATAATTTTAAATATCACAAATTTTTAAGTGAAGAGAAACTTTAAATAAGCTTAAACAATATCAAGCAGTAGAATAAAGAGTAGTCATCCTTTATGGATTAGATGTTGTTTATGTAAAAATCATACTAAGTATCAGCTACAAAATTCAACGAAGAGAAAATTAGGCCACTTAAAACTACAGTTACATATAATCAAATGAATGACTGCAAAAAATGGCAGAAAATTCTAAAACGACAGCAGCAGCTTCTACGGTGGTATCTTTTGCCTGTAGTTTTAATTTACTCTTTTATTGTTATTATAATTAGTCAGACTGGGAAAACATGTCAGTGTGCCAATCTTCTTATTCAGAAATTTTGTGATGTGTTAGGTGTTATTTTATAGACAGGCTTCTCTAAACCATTTTCACATTGATAGATTCTAATAAAATTTATGTAAAATTCCCTATACAGGTTTATTTTCTCTTGAAAGACTGAAAATTAATTTATAGCTCAACTATCCAATAACTGCTTTTTTTTTTCAATCCACTGCTGTCTTCTATTTGAAGAAAGTATTCACTGATAAGTATCATTTTCACAGTGTTTGCAAATTTACTTTCCTGCTAATGTTTCATTTTCAATAATGTGCCATTTTTAATAACAATTTTAGAAAAGACAAAACTTTAAAGATGTTGAAAAGAATAATCTTCTAAAAATACTGTGATTAAAAAATTATCTACAAATGAGAAAATTGGATCACATATACCAGAATTTGGTATGAATTTTCAGGTCTCTGTCACAGTTACTGAGAAAACTCATCTATCTGGTCATTTGGCTATAACAGCAATGACAGTATTTTCTACATGTACATCCCTGAAAATGTTTAATTTTTTTCCTTAGGCTTTTCTCATTTCTTGTGAAACGAAATATAGATCCTATGTCTGCTGTTGTCCTTCTACTAAGATTTAAATTTAAGAAATAATACATGCCTGTCTAGACAACCCGAAAATTGTTTTAGTTACTGGTGTATGGATGACTGATAAATGTCATCTTTTCTGCCTGCAGTGCATTTGGAATCTAGTCTACTGACATTTGTCTATTGCTGACCTATGTCTGCATTTTAGATTTACATGAAACATTTAAGTTTTACAACTATAAACCTTTCCCTCTCGTTGTTCCTACTCTACATCCAATACAATAAAACAATTATATATTCGTCCATGTTTCTTTCTTTCTCACATGGATGTTTTTAATTAAACCAGCCAGAAGACTGTAATCAAATGAAAGGCAATGGAATTTGCTTCATCCCTTACCTAGTGAAACAATTATTAAATTCCCCAGCTTCATATTTCTTATACCGATAAAATTAAATCTGGAACTCTGCAAGGAAGGGCAGAAAAAAAAAAAAGGGAAGCAATTGCAAGTAATCGAAGCCTATTGGTCTTCAGAAAAATCATGCAAAACATGTAACTGTGTTGTCTAGAAAAGTGTTAGCTTACTCTTGAAGATTTTAGATCAGTTTTCCTCATTTTGCTTTATTGAGGAAGGTTTCTATATTTTACACACAATAACAGAACACTAGCCCTTAGAAATGTGGTTATAAGACCTAATTAGGTTATTTCTGAACCATGTTTTTGTAGAATAATGGTTTACCTTGAGGTGACCCACGATTCTACTGAAAGAAATAGTTTGCCTTGCATATGTTCTATTATAAACGTGTGGTTATTAATAATGTGACTATGATAAAAGGCTTTTCAGGCTGTGTCTATGAGTCTGTGTTAGGCATCTTGTTACCCTGATGCGCTGTGACATCTGACATTCCCACTCTTCACCTTTCATGCTGTTTACACTGCTCATACAAGTTTAAAAATTTATATGAGAAACAGTCATTCTTACATTTCAAACATATGAAGTAAAAATTTGCATAATTTTTAGCCAGTTAAAACACAGGATTTGAGGAGCTATGGAACTGATAACTTCTGTGACATGAGCAATTGCTCCTGACAGCCCTCCACCTGATTTAGGCTCACACTAGAATTTTAGTTGTCAACAGTCTGTGAGAATGCACTTCCCTCAGGTGTATCTTGTTTTCAGCAGTCACCTCAAAGATATCAATATTTACCTTCATCATCTGACTCTGTGATTAAGAGACACAGACAGCATTTTCACTATCAAATCCTTAGCTTGGGGTAGGCACACTGTGAATGTTAAGTGAATTAATAATGGATAATAAAAAAAACAAACAGGCCATAGTTGAAAGGTGGATACTATACTCCTAAATCCAGACTCTTTAACTCAAAATACTAAAAGCACTTGTTAACTTGAAACAAGGCCTTACATATAAATCTGAAGATCACCATGAAGTGATCTGAAGATCACCATGAAGTGCAGGATGGATGAAAGAAGAAGCTCAGAAGAAACGGTGGTGAGCAGGACAGTTGGAAGACAGAGAGGAAAGCAGTCAAACAAGCAAGATGGAAACATGCAAGACAGACACAATCTTAAAATACCTTCATTAAAAAACTGGAACTTAATCCCTAAGAACGGAAAACTAGGCTGGAGTCCTAACTTTGTGTCGCTTCATTATTTATTTTGTCTGGGTTCAAAACTAAAATGCAAGATCTGTGAGGAATACTGACACCAATTTGTGAAGTGATTATCTGGGCAGAGGCAGATGACTTTGGCTGAAGCCAGTGTTTGGATGGAGTTACAGGAAGTGGAGTTCTCTATCTGTGTAACCTTTTACATATGAAGAGAGTCCACCCAGAGTTTGAAGTTAACTAGCAAGATGTTAAATAGTTTTAAAAAGTGACTTACAAAGATAAAATATGCTTTCTTACATTGCTTGATGTAAAGATATCAACACATTGTAAGAAATCAAGAACAGAGTTCAAGAACATCATAGTAAATTCTCTCAGAAATTAAGAAGAAGGTCAATTTCCCAAATATCTGTAGAATTTGAAATGAAGGACTATGTAAGTGAAGACATTGTCACCACCTGAAAATAATTGTCTTCTTAATATTCTGTTTCCTTTTTCACAAATGACATATTTATCTTCTATTAACTAACATAAATGGAAGGAGAAAAATGATTCTGTTCTTAAAACAAACACTAAAAATTCATTATAAAATGCAAGAATACAAATTATAAAACACAGATGAATTCAGTGGGGAAAAAATCATTTTTTAACATAAAGTTGAGTTCGATTTTCTAAAATTTTCTTTTAAATGTTGCTCCTTCTAGGCCAGCAAGATTAAAAAAACACTTGCCACCAAGCTCGATGACCTGCGTTCCATCCCTAACATCATAACAGAGAACTGACATCTATAAGTTATCCTCCAACCTCAACACACACTGTCATGTGAACCTGGAGGCCTCAGCTTTAGCAGCCGTCTGTGGTAAACACCAAAACACTGACCTGTGCAAAGCAAAAGTTGGGATCTGGGTGGGTGTTCCCTGGGGTTTTCTGAGTTTGGGTCTCAAATTTATTCTTGAATTTTTATTTCAGGACATAACTTGGCAAGATGAGCACTCGGCCCCATTCTCCTGGGAAACAAGGGTAAGTTAAGTAATTTAGATGTCTTTGTCCCTTTTAAAAACAGTGGTGTGTCAGTACATTTTCTTTGAGCATCTGATGTGTGCAGGAGACTGTGTGGTCCCCACTGCTGGCCTGCAGTTGACAGCCCATGTCAGTCGGACAGAAAGTGACTTTGGGGGAGCTGAGCCTGTGCGTGGTTTGGTGGAGGAACACAAGGTCATCTTGGGTTCTGTTAGTCCCATGGTGTCCTGTGATGTCTCTGAGACCCATGAGCTCCCATCCATCTTGAATGGGGACTGACTTGTCAGGGGGACTTCGCTGTCCTTACGCCTTAGCCCACCTGTACTTAGCACTGTGAAGGGGATGCCCCATGAGACAGTTTAGAGCCCCTGGTGAGGCGACCCTCAACACACACTGTCATGTGAACACACACACACACACACACACACACACGTGCGTGCGTGAGCGCGTACACACTAAATAAATGTAATAAAAATGCCACTTCACTCAAATGATCTTTGTAATATTATGTTTTCTTGAATACTAAGTCCTGTAACTCAGGATGCATGTATTTGGAGGGCGGATGCTGCTCATGTTCAGTACACACCATACTATAAAACGTTCAGTTTCACTTGTAATATGAATGTTAAAAGAGAATTTTGATCTAATACATTCACAGGATACATTAAGAAAAATACAAACTAAGAAATACAAACAAGACCTTAAGACATCAAGAGTAGGTTCTGGAGAGATGGCCCAGCAGTTCAGAGCACTGGCTGCTTCTGCAGAGGACCTGGGTTGGATTCCCAGCACCCACATGGCAGCTAACAACCATCCATAACTCCAGTTTCAGGGGACCCAACACCTTTTCTGACCTCCACGGGAATTGCATGATGGATACATCTACACACATGTAGGCAATAAACTCATACACATAAAATAAAAATAAATGATAGATAAAATACTACAAAAGACATCAAGAGTGGGATGCAAAGGTATTCTATACAGGTGTTAGACATCACTAAAGTTTACCTCTTACCATTTATAGAGTAGGATAAGTTCAGTAGACTCTGCTTCCTATAGCTTTTTATTGTTAGAAACTCTGGGCAAAGTACTATAAAATAATGACCCATGAGATGAAGGACATGCCGAAACAGACCTGTTTTAGATGAGAGTAGAGAGTTAGTTACAATAGAAACTATAATAGGTGAAGGTCCTGTCACTGTACTTTAACTTGAAGGAAGACAGGTGGCAGTCAGACTCAGGGTGGCTCTGGCTCCTACTTAAACCTGATGGCTCTCTGGCACTAGGAAGGAGGAAACAAGCCAGCCCAAGAGCCAGAAAGATGGGTGGGACACAAGAGGCCACTTCTGTGCATCAACTCTAAGTCCTGGCCGAGCTATGGAACCAACATGAAGGAAGCAGTCCAGCTAAGGCAAGATCCCAAGCTGAACACAGATGTGAGCTGCCCTCCCTCCAGCAGCAAACTGTTCAATAAGGTAAAGGATATATGTTTGTAATGAAAGAAGAGATGGCAAGTTCAGAGCAGAAAAGAGAAAAATGAATTGTGTATGTACATAATTCTGTCCCCAGAATGATAAAGTCCTAGATGCCACTACATGTGAATATGAAATCAGACTTTTGAAGAGGTAACTCAGTGAAATGAGGTCAGACTGTGTTTGGGCAAGCATTAAACAGAGTCACTGGTGTCCTCATGCAAAGACTCAGAGCCAGAAGAGTGCCAGGAAACCATGCCCAATCATCACCTACAATCATAAGGACAGAGGAGGGGCCAGAAGGATTCCTCACCAGTGGAGGGAACCCAGCCATTCAGACCTCTTAATTTTAGACTTCCAGCCTAAAGGATGAAAAAGAATAAAATTCTCGTTTTAACATACCCACTTTACCATAACTTGTATGGAAGTTGTGAGAAAATAGCACAAAATGTAAAGTTTAAAACCTGAAGCAAAAGGACTAGAAAGATGTCTGAATGGTTAAGAGCATTTATGCTCTTATAGTGGGCCTGAGTTTGGTTCCCAGCACATCTGTCAGGTGGCTCACAACCATCTGAAAGTTTGAGCCCTGCGCCATTCCTAGTCTTGGGGCCCCAGACACCTGGGGAACCAATACTGCTTCCTGACCCTTCTCACCCAGAGCAACTCACTCCCTTTCTTGGGCTCCAGAAGCACCACTTCTGGTCCTGGTCCCGCCCTCACCTCGCTCTGCTTCCCTGGAACTGCACCACTGGCTAACTCTCCTAGCCTGCACTACTATCCTCAGGCCTCTTGGGGTAAGTCTATAGCGCAGCTCTCCGCGCCGGGACTACCTAAGCAATATTCACCCTTCCATCCCCTCCCCCGCCGTTCTATACTCCTAGTTTGGGCCCTGCGCCATTCCTAGTCTCGGGGACCCAGACAGCTGGGGAACCAATA
>NW_008351958.1:6196176-6197798 GCF_000622305.1 Nannospalax galili | reverse complement strand
AGAGCAGTCATAACGGTGAGGTCCTAATTTACTTCCCAGCTTTATTTCAATCTACTTCTTCATTGCTACAAGGCATAAAAGTTATTGAATTTTACTACATTCACCTCACGCTGTGTTCCCATCAAACAGAATATCAGTGGAACACCTCTGCTGAGCTCCCTACATGAAATTGTCCTTTTGTACGTCTCATAATCGGCAGCGATGTGGCCAAGCATCTGGTGGTGACAAGCAGACGTCTTTGATTTATTGGCTAATATCACTGCTTGTTAGTGGATGGTTGAGCAGGAGACTAAAAGAGCATAAAATCAGAGAGAATAAATTATGAAGGCACCGAACTGTGCCATTATAAACCCTTCCTTGTCACAGCTGTGACATCTCCTAGGAAATGGCAAATGACAGCAGCATTCAGTCTTCAAAAGGCCCGTACCTTAAATAAATAAATAAATAAATAAATAAATAAATAAATAAAGCAATTAAAGAAATTTTCTAGCAGACACTGTATGAGCATAATAGAAGAATGGAGATGATAAAGCAAAAAGCCAGGAAATTGGAAGGCAAATCAACAGAAATTAAAATTGAGGAACACAGAAATAAAGAGGGATTTAAAAGTAGGACATGTGTATATATATTCCAGAAATAGAAGAGTCAAAAAATTAAATAATGCCCTAAAACATTTCGAATTTGATGAAAGATTTCAACAAATTTTAAATGATTAGTACATCCTAACAGCAAAATTAGGAAAAATCATGCCTAGGCATGTCAAAATGTTAATAGTTAACAGCAAGAAAAATCTTGAAAGCAAGCAGAGAGAGGTAAAATATCACATACACTGAAACTACAATTAAATTATATAAACATCACTGTAAATTGTAAAGGCCAAACATAGTGGCAAAGGAAAAACTTTCTCACACAAAATTTAATAAAAAACAAAATATCTTTAGATAACAGCCAGAGGAAACTCTATCTTGTGTGTGTGTGTGTGTGTGTGTGTGTGTGTGTGTGTGTGTGTGTTCTATAACAAATAATTTTTAAAGCCAAAGAAAATTCATTTTAGAATGAACTTCATATCATCAGAAATGAAAAGAAGGTTACAATGACTGTGTGAAGTCAATGTGATGGCATATCTTCTTGGTTTTATAACTTTTGTTGACATCATATAGCAGGAGCGGCCTTTGGTGGATGATAAGTCTACACAGTGGTAATATAAGTGTACTGTGAATGCAGTGGTACAGTATTAACACTTGATCACCTATAAAAAGTAGAGAGGCATGGCAAGGCCATTGCACTCAAGAGCTCACAGCAGCTATGTTAGCCTCCACAAGACCCTCACAAGATCAAGCCAGCCAACATTCCAGTATAGATGGAGAGGGGTTCACAATGTCCCATCACTATGCAACAATCTTTCAGCAGTTGAAGTTCCAGAGCTGGAGAGATGGCTCAGAGGTTAAGAACACTGACTGTTCTTGCAGAAGACCCAGGTTCAATTCCCAGGACCCACATGGCAGCTAACAACTGTCTGTAACGCCAGTTCCAGGGAATCTGACAGCCTCTTCTGTCCTCCGTAGGCATTGCATGACATGAGTGCACTTTCATACATGCAGCCATAACACTCATACACATGA
>NW_008351958.1:6159802-6194732 GCF_000622305.1 Nannospalax galili | reverse complement strand
ATAATATTAATTACCAGGACATAAGATACAGTGCCCTCCAGAACACAAGTGGTTTGAAACCACTCCTCATGGAATAGGCAGGATGGCTGAGCTAGTAAAGGCCCTTGCCACCGAGTCTACTGACCTGATTTCAGACCTGGGACTCACATGGTAGGAGGAGAGAAACGGCTCTAAGCTACCTCTGACCTCCATACATAATATGTGGCTTGCTTGCATACACAACACACACACACACACACACACACAAAGAATGAATAAATGAATAATAAATTACAAAATCATTGTGGAAAAGGGTACCAGCTGTGTTTTAAAGTTTGCAGTTATCACCATGCTTAAATGATGGAAAAGCAGAACATGAGAAAGAATGACCAGAAAGAAACTTGGGAGTAACTCATATTTACCCAAATCCCAATTCTATGATGAGGGATTAAATATAAGGTCTGATTGAGGTGCGATTACACAACGTAAAACGGAGTCTAGAAATCATTACCTCAGCAGAGTCCCCAGATGTAAAGTTTCATCTTTAACAAAGTTCATGCAGAAGCAAGCACTGTTAAATTGATATGTTAGCTTGAATAGAGCAAGGATTAGGAAAATAAAAGTTTAAAGGTGTGAGGAATTGCAATTGGAGTGATTAACTTCTGTTTTACCAGCACATGACCTGTTTTTTAAGACTTTTTAAATTATTTCTGTGAGTGTGTGTGTGTGTGTGTGTGTGTGTGTATGCCCACAAAGGTCAGAACCAGGGCAGTGGATCCCTCGGAGCTGAAGTCACAGCCATTTCTGAACTGCCAGATGTGGACGCTGGGATCTGAACTCTAGTCATATAGAGAAGTAAGCACTCTTAGCTTCTGAGCCATGTCTCCAGCCCCACATATGACTTTTAAGGAACCTAAAAGAGTTAAAAATTAAGAATTGACATCATCATAGCTCAATAATAAATCTATAAACATTTTCATTGAGTCAGGAAATGAGCAGTCAGAGTTAAAAATGCAGAGAAAAAGTAGATTCAGAAAGGCGTTTTTGAGCAATGTGAGTGAAGATGCAGTTTGATGGGTAGTTGAAATAACTTACAAAAATTCATGGTATATCCATATTAGGTAAAATAGAAAAAATCATTCATTTTAGAAGCATTAAGATGTTAAAATGATCACATTTAGTGGGAAAAAATAGATTGGAGAAACAAAGCAGGTCTTACTCTGAAGTTTCCAAGTAAACTCAGTGATAGATTAAGGGTAAGTAACTGTGGGGATCTGTGTTAAGCAGGTGGTGTAAACATCAGTTAAGGTGTGTGAGAGCCAGGTCAGCCAGAGGCCTCACACAGGGAGTGGTGGTGAGTAGGGAGTGTCCTGACCTCAGGATCAGGTGAACTGCAATATTAAAGCAAAATGGCCTGGATAGGAGTCCTCTAAAATACAATCGGGATGAAAAATACAGGAAACACAATTACATAATTTTAGAAAGTCAAGCCACCTGGGCCCAGTGTGGTAAAGAACCCTGGGGTAGAAGGAAGACGGCAGCAAGGGACTAAGGGAAGATTGAGGAGAGTTCAAGGCTGGGCCAAGGAAATCAGAGAAGGAGGTGGATTTCTTTTAAATCAATGAGCTTATGGGGCTAGAGAGATGAATCGGTGCTTGAATCTCTGGCTGTTCTTGCAGAGCACCCAGGTTTGGGTCCCAGCACCCACATAGCAGCTAACAACTCTCTATAACTCCAGTTCCAGGGTATCCAACACCTTCTTCTGGCCTCCACAAGCATTGCATGACTCAGGTGCACTTACATACATGCAGACAATACACTCATGCACATAAAATAAAAATGAATAAATAAATAAATAAAATTTTAATCAATGAAATTGTTACCCAATAGGGTGTAAACATGTGTGAATGTGACTGTGTATACATGAGCGTGTATGTGCACACTTGTAAAAATATATATGATGCCAAACAGGGTAAGAAAAATATAGATCATAGATTAATGAAATTTTAAAGTATGATAGAATTAAATAAATTTCTTGTGCCAAAAACTAGCTTCATGTAAAAAAGCAATTGAACTTCAAGACGTTTTCATTTTCAGCAATCAGCCGTTTCCCTCATCAGTACTTATGTTTGTAACGGCACCCCTTGGACCAACAGAACAGCTCACTGCCTTTTACAGACTCAGCCTGTAACTTCAAAGAATACAATATCCATTGTTTGCAAACAGAAATTTATAAGTATGATTTCGGGCAAGAAAAAAATGAAATCCTATTAAGATTTGAAAGTTGAAGAGCATGGAACAAAACAGAGAGGGGAATGTAAGAGCGATTTGTAATGTGACCACCATCACTACCTTTTCTGTAACAATAGGAACAGAAGTCTACTGTATTTAAGAAGAGCAAAGCCTTTTGTCATTGTTACATTTTCTAGATCGGGGATTTAAGCACACTGAAGTTAGCAGATTCCTATTTTGACCACTCTGCAGATGGTGCTGCTGACCCGGTTTCAAAGCTGATGACTGAAGTGCCTGACTTCCTAACAACAGCTAAACTGGTTCTTCAATGAAGTAGAAGCATCTCTTTATATCCTCAAGGTTAAAAAAATCATTTAAATACAACAATAACTCACAAGAATTTTTCTTAATATCACCATTCAAACATTAAGTGCCCAAAAGTCCCAACATTTTAGACATCCTTAATACCTTCTACTTCACTATACATATATCTTGCAATCTAACACTAACACATTATTTTTTGTCCTTTTGAGACAGGGTCTCCCTGTAGCCTCAGCTGGCTTGGAACTCACTATGCAGTCAAGGCTGGCCTCAAACTCACAGAAATCTACCTGCCTCTGCCTCTTGAGTGCTGGGATTAAAGGCATGTGCCACCATGCCTGGCTAGCTTTTTAATTTTATATCTTGTTGAAAAGCATTTTCCTATATATCAAGATTATTTTAAATATCTGAATCTTACATTACTTATTTGTTAAGATATTCTTTTTAGACTCTAGCCTTTGGGGGAAAATTTACAATAAAAACACTCTCAATGTCAAGGCAATTTGAGCATAGATTAAGACAGAAATGTACATACAATATTTCCATATAACTGTATGAACTGTGGAATCAACCTACTGGGCTGATGCTACGTGGTAAATCTTTCTTATAAAACTTGGTAAACTCTTCATTCTACTGAGGACCTGAAGAAGGTCCAGTTCTGAAATGGGGCTGCCTAGGCTGTTATTCTAGCTCTTGATCTCTTCTTGCATCATCTATCAGCAATAGCAATAAAAAACGTCTGAAGGATTATTTTCCGAGTCTGCAAATGCTTATAAAAATTTTAAAATAAAGTGATGTCATCTGACTGTTGATTCAAAAACCATTTGTTTAGTTTTCAATGATATATCTACTTCTGTTTCTACTCACTGCTGGACACATCTGAGAGGTTCAGGTGGTTTCAGTGCACCCATGACAGGTCATTACAAGTGCAAGGGAAGTCTGATTTGAGGTGCTCTAGTACTCAGTACTTTTTAGTCTTCCATGCCAATTGGCATAATGCAAACACCTCTACTAACACTGCTGGGAAAACTTTTTTTTTTAATGTAGATATCTTACAGTTACATTTTGGGTCACATCCACAGCATTCTTCCCACAGGCTATAATAATTCTTTAATTTTTTTTTAAATTTTTAATTTTATGTGTTTTACCTGCATGTGTGCTTTTGCATGCAATGCTCACAAAGGCCAGAAGAGGGCATTGGATTCCCCTGGGCCTGGAGTTGCATTGTGGAAAGAATATGCCACAGTTTTTGATAATTACTTATATTGCAATAAAATAAAGAATAGCACCAAACTCTACCGACAGTACCCAATCACTTTAAAAAGATGATTGGCTTTTATATAAAACTGAGGTTAAGTGATGGTTTATTTAGCAAATGTTTATCCATTACAAAACGTTCAAGTGATAATACTATACTAAATCAAAAGAAGGGGGAAATATGCTGGAAACTCTTCTTGCTGGTTCCGGTTGGTAGAGTTGGGTGCATATTCTTTCAATCTCTTCCAAGTCAGTAATAATGACAGTTTCACTAAGACATGTGGACATGGATACCCTTCAAACAAATATTGTCAAACTACAGTTAAATATATGGCTGGAACAGTTAAGGAAAGATAGCTTTGTTTTGCTCACAGTTTCAAAGAATTTCAGTCCATCATGGTCAGGAAGACTAGGTAGAGTGTCTTGGTCCGTGGTGACAGTAGCATGTGGCAGAGCTGTTCACATGGTGGCAGCACCAGGAAGCAGAAAGCAGCAGAATCTGAACCAGGCTGCAATCATCAGCCTTCCAAAAGGCCTTCCTGTTTTGCAGCTTGGCTCCACCTCCTATAGGTTACACAGCCTTTCCAAACACCACCGCCAGCTGGAAGCAAGTGTCCAAAACTTGTGCCTAGGTTGGGTGTGCCTTTAATCCCAAGTCTGAAGGCCGAGGCAAGTTGATCTCTGGGAGGTCCAAGACAGCCTGCTCTACTTAGCAAGATCCAGACCAGCTGGGACTACAAGAGACCCCCATCACAAAAAGAACAAAAACAAAAAAAACACCCAACACATGCCTGTAGTGATCATTTCAAGTTTAAGCCATAACAGGGATCTACAAGGAATTGTGTATAACAATGCTGTGTTTCATAGCAGAACTATCTCAAAACACTGGGCTCCAAGCTCAGATTTTTTTCAATTTAGCAGAAAACAAGAATTTCCTCTAAGGAGGAATAAAAATAGCAAGAGGTCCTGGGAAGCAAAGGCTCACATGAATATTCAACCCTATGGCAGGAACTTCCATGGAAAATAGTTCCAGAGGGTGCGTGATTCTTCATTTTCTGATAGTTCTGGTGGAGCTTGACTGCTTTGAGAACATTGAGAAATTCCCATACTGGTCTCTCAGTGGAAACGCAATCTGATATTTTCAGCACTAATCTTAATTGTCTGAATTTTAAGATAACATATTGTCTTAGTTTGTTCTTCATTGCTATGACAAAACACTCTGACCAGTACCAACTTGGGGAGGAAAGGGTTTATTTGTCTTACATCTCCCAGGTCGCACGCAGTTCATCAGGGAGCCCAAGGTAGGAACTCAGGGCAGGAACTTAGGACAGGAACTTGGAGGCAGGAGCTGGAGCACAGGCCATGGAGGAAAGCTGCTTACAGGCTTGCTCCCCTGGCCCCTGCTCAGCCTGCTTTCTTATGCAACACAGGCCCACCTGCCCAAGGGTGGCACCACCCACAGTGGGCTGGGCCCTCCTGCATCACTCATCAAGAAGATGCCCTTCAGACATGGCCACAAGCCAGTCCAATAGAGGCAATTTCCCGATTGAGGCTCCCTCAACCCAGGTGTGTCAAGTTGACACTAAAGCTATCCAGCACACATATGATATTTTAAAATTTCCTTTATTGCTCAATGTTCAATTGGAGATTTTTTTTTTTAAAGTAGACTGGGAGGAGATAGAAGCACTATCTAGGTATAATAAGTGGATTTTGTTCCTAGGAAAGCTATCCTGGTCAGTCCTGTAGCTCTCTTTCAGTAACCCTCCCCCTTTCAGAAAGTTCCACATAAGATCTGTTTTTCCTGGCATGGCTTTCACATGCTAAACCCCTGAGTTAGGGTTAATCACACCCTTCCCTACTTCCTTTTGGTGTCATACGCTTCAGAATGATGCCACAGAGGCAATGAAGGGCAATACAAGTAAATTCCTTGGTAATTTCTCTCTGTTGTTGAATTGATACAAATTGCAAAGTATACCAATAACATTTTGGGGTTTTTGTGTTGTGTGTGTGTTTTATTTTATTTATTTATTTATTTATTTTTTATTTATTGCAATGAGCTGCTCACTTAAAATCTGTTACATAACATAATGGGTCTGGAGAGATGGCTCAGCAGTTAAGAGTAATTGCTCTTGCAGAGGATCTGGGTTCATTTCCCAGCACCCACATGGTGACTCACAACATTCCCTCCTTAACTCACTTCCAGGGAATCCAGCACTCTCTCTTGGCATTACACACATGTGGTGTTCTTATACACATGCAAATCTCATATACATATATTAAAAATATATATGTATTTTTTTGGTCTTTCTGAGACAAGGTCTCCTTGTAGCCTCAGCTGTCCTGGAACTCAATATGTAGACGAGGCTGGCCTCGAACTCACAAAGATTCGCCTGCCTCTGCCTCCCAAGTGCTGGGATTAAAGGTGAGGGACACCATGCCCAGCCTAAAAATATATATATTTTTAAAAATCTCATATTAAAAATAGTTAAAAAAAATATATCTCTTAACTGGGTGTGGTGGCACACGCCTTTAATCCCAGCACTCGAGAGAGGCGGATATCTGTGAGGTCAAGGCCAGCCTGGTTTGCATAGTGAGTTCCAGGCCAGCTGGGGCTACAGGGAGACTCTGTCTCAAAAAGACTGAAAAAAAAAAAATTATCTTATCTCTTATATTATACCAGGCAGGAATTTCACTAATATAAACAGGTGATTCTTCCATGAGCCTACAAAAGAGTTCTCTGCCATACAGGAAGGTCATAATTCAGTAGCCTGTAGATGCCCTTTGAATCTATGTGTTCTTGTAACATCAGGAAGTCTCTTCACCACAATACCTCTGCTAAAAAATACAGTTGTTAACAGAATCTACTTCATACAGGAATTTTGAGGGTCAATGAAAAATATGAATAACTTGGTACTGTGGTTGGCACAAAAAAGAAGAAAGTAATAAAGATTATTTATACAAATGTGGGCGATGGTTGTTCTAAGGATGTAGAACATCATTTCTTTAAGGATTTGTTTGCTGCCGATTTCTATTGACGTCATTATCTGGCTCCCTTGACTGAATGTTCATAGTGTGAAACCCAAGAAGTGCTCCTGCTAAGACACAGCAGCAATTTGATAATTTTAATGCCTTTCCTCTTTCAAAACTAAGTCTATTTTTTTTTCCTAGATGGCCAAAGGCAGTAAGCCCAGACAGCCTATCCTATTATTTGGTTTAAGATTCAAACTAAAGTCCTAAGTCCAGTTATCATTTTCTTTGACAGATTTTGAAACAGACCACCAGAGCTATACTACAAACTGTCAAAAAAAAAAAAAGTTGTGCTTCAATTCTATAGTTTCCCCAAGGCCTGGTTACCATTTGTATTCTTAACTTACTTATTGAATTTTCACTCAAGTACTCTGGATCTCTGAAAATTGTCAAGCTGTTCTACTAGCAAGAAAAGTATGTTTGTAAAATGGCAATGTTACATGGCCCAACCAGAATTACATCTTTGCACTAATTTTTAACTTCCTAAGAGAGTATATGTCATGTTTGGATGTGATCAGCATTTGGCCTAGTGATCAATTTGTGTAGAGTTTTTTGCACAATAACAGGCAAATTAGAATGGTGATTTAATTTTATTTTATGTCAAATTTAAATATTTTGTTTTAAATAAATTCAATATATTATTAAATGGCCTCATATTTTATATTAATAGGATATAGTATCATTCTAAACAAAGAAATGTTTTAGGATGCTTTTTTTTCTAAAACAAAAGAGTAACAGGCTAGTAATTTTACTTTTTCACAGTCTTGATATATTTCAAGACATAGTTACAGTTTCTTACATAAATTTCAAAGCTCTCAACATTGTAGAAGAAACAATTATTAGTGACTTATGGAATTTAAGTACTTTTCAGACTATGGATAATCTAGACACAAATTTAAGAAAGCTTCCATGAATAGACCTACACATTCAAATGAGCTTTTCTCTTAAATAACAAATTAAATGTCTAGAAGTACATTTTACAGAATACTGAATAGTCTCATTTTACAGTTATAGAGAAGCTGTACCAGAGAAAGCAAGTTAGTTTCTTATAATCATCTCTACAACATGGAAACCACAGTCATGCTGACCCTAGTTTTTTACAGTTTGCCATTAGCTCATGCTCTAAAGTACAATCATTTATTAATACTGATTTTGACACCTCAGGCTGATGTAGACAATCATGAAGATAGCTGAGTACAGGTAGTCAGACCAATCACAACTCTCTTAAGACTACCCTCTTTGTAGCTTGCAAAACCCGGAGGCAAGTTAAGACAAATCTGAAGACCTGAAACTTTGCTTTTACTGATATTGAAATGTTATTGTAGGAAAAATTCAGTGTTCAAGTATAATTTTCTTTCAAGTACACATAATGAGAAAGTAAAACTAAAAAGGAGAATATTCTGAGCTATAAGAGTAACAAACTGGGGGGCCGGAGAGATGGCTAGTGGTTAAGAGTGCTGGCTGTTAGTGCAGAGGACCCAGGTTTGATTCCCAGCACCCACATGGTGGCTGACAAATGCCTGTAACACCAATTTCAGGGAATGTGATAACTTTTTCTGGCATCCCAGGACACTGTATGCACATGGTGTGCTTACAAACATGCAAGCAAAGTACTCATGCACATAAAACAAAAATAAATCTTCTTCAAAAGAATAAGAAGTTAAAAATAGAAAGGAGATTGAGAGGAGAAATTAAAAGGGTTTGGGGGATATGAAGAGGGAAGAAATTCTACTAAAACATACTTTGAAAATGCCTGAATGATGCCTAATACTTTATGTGCTAATTTAAAGAATAACAATAAATTTAAAAGAAAAGAGTGGAAAGTTGAATTTGTGTAGCTGTAATTTTCTTATTCATTATTACTTTGAATTCACATTTAATTCTCAGTATCTTCATTGTGTTATTACTTTTGTACATTTTCACATGCACATGTGCACACAAAAAATATATGGAAAAGTGGAGAGAGGAAAATTGTTCTTATAAAATGTCATCTCTGTTCTGAGTGGAAGTCATTTCATCATTGCATTTCTGTTATTCTCAGAGTCAAAATTCTTTTACCTTTTATATGGATTATAAACTCTGTGATCTTTTACTTGTTCTCTCTCCTTTAGGTATGCAGACCTCTCAAAAAAAAAAAACCCTACAATTAATATTGTGGCCTCTAGCAATATAAAGCAGAAGTAAAAAGAAAGCAGGACAGCATTTTTCTAGGGTGTTGTATGGTTACCGTATTAAGATTGCCTGTCAGTTTTATTCAGGTGCATGAATGACTATATTACAGCTTGTTTGATAGTCAATGATAATGTGACCTCCAATTAAAATGTGTCAGTCCAAATGAGCACTTTTGGAATATAGAGCAATGTTAAATATAAATCAAATAAGATATTGCTTTAATGGAGAAAAATCTTTTGATATATTTATTTCATAATTTGCCATGAATTAGGTAAAACAGTAGCTCTTTAAGCAACTCTCCAGAAGCACTTTGACTAGTTTTAACCAGTCCTTTCAGAAAATTAATGGAAGAAGCAGATCAAAAAAAAGAATATTTGTTTGATATTTTTCAGTATCTATAGAGCAAATTAATTTGAAATATGTAGCCTTTAAAGCAATGGTTACTGCTTACAACATCTAAATAGAGATGCAATATAATTTGAATATCTCAATGTAGATAACTGGCAGAAAAAAATAAGTAATGCTTCTATATTTTCAAATTTTTATTTATTTATCTTGATAGTGAAAAGTCTCATACTCATACTGATATTTTAGCTCGTGTATCATGTATTTTGACCATATTCACCAGTCATATCCTGTATTTTTAACCTTATTAACCAGGTGTATCCTGCCCTTTTCTCCTAGACAGTCTTATTTCTATTTCCATGCCATATATGTAGATATACATTATTTTGTGTACAAATAAAATCTAAGCTACACATAAGAGAAAAGTGCAATATTTGCTTTTCTGAGTGTGACTAATATGATAAACTCCAGTTCCATCCATTTTCCTACAAATACGTTCATTTTCTTTTCTTTGTGGCTGGCTATAACTCCATTTTTTAAATATAGCACATGATTTATGTGAACTTATCCATTGATGGACACCTAGGCTGATTTTGTAATTTGGCTAATAAAGTAATCTTAGTCACAGTGCTGCAGTGAGCATGAATGGGCAGGTATCTGTACAGTGGTGCTGTGACTTAGATTGCTTTAAATAAAAGTTATATTATTAGAAATGTTACATTTGGGCTGTTTGGTAGATCATTGTTTTTATTAATTCTTAGAGGATTTTGTACAATGTACTTTGATCATGTTAACCCCTGTGTCTATATACTCCCAGATCACCAGAACACCCTACCCCACCCAAATTTGTATCTTCTTCTTTCTTTAAAAGAGAGTTCTTTAGTACACACATTGGATAAAAGAAATCATGAATCCCAGCACTCAGGAAGCAGAAGCAGGCAGATCTCTGTGTGTTCAAGGCCAGCCTGGTCTATAGAGTGGGTTCCAGGACAGCTGGGGCTACAGGGAGACCCTGTCTCAAAAAGACCAAAAAAAAAAGAAAAGAAAAGAAAAGAAATCATGTTCAGCAAATGGGTCTGGTCAAACTGGACTGCTACATATAGAAGAATGAAAATAGATTCCTCTTTTACTATGCACAAAACTGAACTACAAATGGATCAAGGACCTCAGCACAAGACCTAATACCATGAATGTGATAGAGGAGAAAATAGGGAATACACTGGAACTTAAGCACAAGAAAGAATTTTCTAAACAGGACTCCTATAGCATAAGAATTAAGTCCACATGAGCCAATCCAGCAGTTGAAGTCTTGGGCATATATCCCCAAATGTCTCTATCCTACTACAGAGATACCTGTTCATCTAAGTACATTGTTCTCTATATTTACAATTGTCAGGAAAATGAGAAAATGGAAACAACCTTAATGTCTATCAACTGATTAATGAGCGAAGAAAATATGGTACATTTATAAAATGGATATTATTCAGCTGTTAAAAACAAAATTACAAAATTTTCTGGTAAATGGATGAAACTAGAAACAAGCATCCCAAATGAGGTAACCCAGACCCAGAAAGACAAACACAACATGTTCTCTCTCATAAGTGCATGCCAGTTTTGAATCTTTCAGCATGTTCCAATTGGATAATCCAGAGAGTTCAGAAAACTAATAAATGGCCATAGTGAGAGAGGGAAGGGAGCCTTCATGGGAGGGGACCTAGAATTCAGTGTTATAGAGGAGAAAAGGGGTTGATGAAGTAGGAAAGGCTAAATGGGTTAGGGAAGAGTTAAATATGGTGCTCCTGATTACCCACCAGAACTTGATGATAAGACCCTATTACTGAAGACACCATATAGCTGAGAGGTAAAACTTAAAAAAGGAGAAATCAAGGCAGTGCTATTTTCAAAGCTTCATCTCTACTTCCTAGCTTTCATAGTGCTGGAAGGTGCTATGCACACTGCCATAAGAGAAAAGTAATTATCAGCCTTGCCCAGCAATAAATCTTGCAAGCTACAACAGCTGGTCTGGCAAGATATGCCTACTGGGGCCATAGTCCCACAACTATTCTGGGAGTAACCATCCACTTTTTGGTTGGATTTAAGGTCCTCTTCACAAGATGGATCCCATACCTGACAGTGATATTGAGCTTAGAAACCTGTGCCCAAACAGGCAACAAGCCACGGTGAAAAGCCTACTCCTATTATTCTGCTAAACAGTCATTGTATTAAATGGACTCCTAGTAACTAATTGCTATATCAACAGATTAATGCATCTCTCAACTCTTACCAGAGAAGCTCCCTCATGAAGTACATGGTAATTAACCTGGAGATGCACAACTGGTCAATTTGCAAAGAATAAGAGATTACAGAGTGCTTATCACTGAATAAGATGCCATATCAAACTTCTGCCTCCCAAGGATCAGGGATCACTGAAGAAGAAAGGGAAGAATGATTGTAAGATCCAGAGGTGGTAGATGACCACAGGAAAAGAGAATGTTCCAGACAACTAGTGAGTTACTCATATAAACTCACAGCAATGGTGATAGCATGCACAAATCCCATCATAGCTCAATTTAGACAAAATCTCAGCATAGAATTGGGGAAGTAGATAAGAAACCCCAATGCTACCTGAGGAACTACTGGTAACCAACATCTAGGTCAACACACAATCTTCAAAAATGAGGCTCTGTAGTCCAGGAGACTCCCAAAATAACACAGGCTATTGCCAGAGCCTTTGGTTATCTCCCAGCACTCGAAGGTAAGACCCTGAAGACAGGATGCATCAAACACAGGGCTTGGAGCAATGGAGCAGGAACTGACCTGGAAGCCTCCCTAAAGATTAGCTCTCAATGTTCTGGAGGATACTATATAAGCTGTTAAGGGAGAAAATCAATCAATGGTCCAATCCAGTCCTAAAGCCAAATAACCATAATGATTGGCACAGCAAATGACCTATATTGATGCAGTACTGGCACTGTTATCTGGAGGGTAATCAATAGCTATCTAATTGGACTTAAAGCCCTCTCAATGGGAAAGAACTCATGACTGGCACAATAATTATAGCCAAATGTACAGGGAGAGGTCATAGATCCTAGAAAAAATGCTATCTCTGTTATATCTCTACACAAATGAAATTTCTTACCATATGCTAAATATGGTCCTTATATTTACAGACAAGTATACTGTACACCATTCATCAAAGAAGCTTCTTTTTGCAACAGATGGAGGCTACTGCAGAGCTCCACAGTTGTTCACACACAGAAAATATACGTCCTAGAGATGCCCAGCCCTAAGTGACACATCTACAGTGGAAACTACACTTAAGGATTATGAAACATAGTGAACCAGGGGTGGAGAGAATAGGAGTGTATTCCTTGACTCTCAACAGCAAAGCTTCCTTATGCAACAAAGTGCAATACACACAGAAGGCCACAACTGACTAAGCTTAGAGAATACGAGATTGCAGAGTGTGTGTTCCTGGATAGGACTCCTATATTAAGCCTCAGCCCACAGGCTCAGGGACTCTGGCAGAAAAGAGGGTGGAAAGATTGTAAGAGCCAGGGTTGATTCATGAACACAGGGAAACAGAAGCTTTCAGGCCACTGGAAGCTTGCTCATGTGAACTTGCAGCAGTGGTGGCATCAAGTATAAGACCCATGCCAACTTAATCAGACAAGGGCCCAATGTGGAGTGAGGGAAATGGGCAGGAGGCCTACCCTAGCCTGGAAACTAACTGTCAGAGACTGATTACTGCTGGGTGAGGGAGAGTAGACCTTCCTTAAGGGCTCTAGATAGTCTGAATAAACTCCTGTGGATGAACTTGCACCAAAGGACATCTGGGTACAAATGCTTGACTGGATGAGAGTCAACATGTATGATGGAATACATGAGGTCTAGTAAGGGGTTGGGGGGCATGGATGGGGGAGGGGGTCAAAATTTGATGAAGAACTGTTGTATGAAGTGTACAAAAGCTCAATAAAAATATTTTAAAAAGTGAGACTCTGGGTAGGTTAATCAGTTTCCAGTGGATAGACCCACATTGAAGGGCATCTGGAGACACATGTTTGTGCCTATGTACATATATATATATATGCATCTACACATACACACATTTTAGAGTTATACATAATTTTATATATAATGCAATAAAGATACATAAAATTTAATTTTAAAATTTTACAAATAAAAAATATGAAATCAAAGTTCAATTTTTAGTGTTTATTTATTATTTTTATTTTATGTGTATGATTGTATTGCCTGCATGTAAGTACACTTGTGTAGTGCAATGCCCTCAGAGGACAGAAGAGGCCATAAGATCCCCTGGAATGCGAGTTACAGACAGTTGTTAGCTGCCATGTGGGTTCTGGGATTCAAACCCAAGTCTTCTGCAACAACAGCCAGTGTTCTTAACCTCTGAGCTATCTCTCTAGCCCTTTAGAGTTTTTTTTTTTTTAATTTTTATATGTGTGTGTACATACAATTGATTTATTTTAAACAAATTGCCCATATAGTGCATGACTTAAATTGCTGCTATAGTCCAAATAGCTTTTTCATGGTTTACTTTATTTAATTAAAACTTTTATCAAAATTACTCATACTTTTGTAGACTTTTTAAAAACTTTTAATTTTTATGAATTTCATACAATGGATTTTGATCACATTTAAATCCTCTCCTGTCTCTATAACCCTATTTCTAACCTTCCACCAAACTTCTGTACTCTAATGTACCCACTGATAAGTGAATAATGAAGGTGTGGTACATATACACAATGGAATATTATTCAGCTCTTTAAAGAACCAAAATAAGAAAGTTCTCATACAAATGGATGTAACTGGAAGCAGTCATCATGAATGAGGCAACTCAGATCCAGAAAGAGAAACATTACATGTTCTCTCTCATAGATGGATGCTAGCTTTAAAATCTTAAAAATGCATGCTTCAGTTTGAAAATCTAGAGAAATCAAAAACTAATAAATGGTTGTGGGGTATGGGGGAGACTTCGTGGGATTGGAGGTAGAATATAATGATATAGGGGAAAGAGGAATAATAGGTAAGCAAGTGTCAAAGGGGGTGAGGAATGGGAGGGCAGGGCAGAAGAGGGAGTATGGGAAGGAATAACTAACACTAAAGGCCTTTAGAAAAAGCCATATGGAAACCCATCACTATAGAAGATACTAAAAGCATATACAATTTTTAGTTTTTTAATCTTTATGTGCATTTATTAACTTACAAAGAATGAGTACCCAGTGCCTAATTTTTAGATTTTTAAGAAATCTCCTTTGTCTTAGTTCACGGGATTTACAGCTAGTTAGGACTATTGATTGCTTTTCTCTTTTGGCAAATTGGTGGTAGCTTCTGATACTATGTAACCTGATCCTCAAGGAAGAGGCTTACAGGTCAATTGAAGCTTTCAGTACCACCAAGTCCTGTGTCTGAACTGTGTGATACCTTCAACAATAGTATCCTACATTCAAATTCTGGGAGGCAATTAAGGGCAATGTCAACAACAGCCAAAATTGTTGAGGGAGTCTCTGAGACCCCTATGACCTAGAACTTAAAGGGAAGTTTTCCCTGACTGGCACTGGAGTTTTTGTTAGATAGTCTACTACTCTTGGGAAAGCATTGTCACCCCATGTGGTATAATTCCATGGGTTTAAATTGAAGACAGCAGAAGGTGTGTGTGTGTGTGTGTGTGTGTGTGTGTGTGTGTGTGTGTAATTACTTCACAACTGGTTAAAATGCAGAGAATAAATAACTATAGATACCAGCACCACTTGGTACATCTGCAATGCAACCCCTACACCTAAAATTTAAGGAACACTGCGGAAGAGGAGGCAGAAATGCCTGAGAGCCAAAGGACCAGAGCACCTGCTTGCTAGATAGTGTCTTCTAGACATGACATGGAAGCTGCACACTTGGAATCTCAACTTTGCAGTTTTGTAAACAAGACTTGCATAATGACATTATCAGTTGATATGCCAATGTAAATGGGGGAGATTTCACCAGGTGTTACCTCTAGGTGAAGAGCTATAGGCAATCAATGGCTGCTGAGAGAGGGAGAATCAAGTTATATCCAAGAAAGAGACATACTAGGAAACCCAACTTTGAATTTCATTTCTCGGCCGGGGGGTGGGGGTGTCTGTGAAACCATGCGCAGAGTTCCCTTAGTGCAGATTGGCCCAGGTTGGCTGGGACTTAGCAGCAAGTTAACATAGTTGGCTTGTATTATGTCACAACAATAATTTTTACGTCTTTTAGATGATAAAACTTTTGTGTCACATCCTTGCAGTTGGCCTGTGAAATCCAGAGCGGACAGTACAATAATGGACAGTCTTCTCCCAGCTCAACAGCGAGCTCATTTGCTTTTAATGTTCTGTCAGCAATATGTTCTGCATTTATTTCATGTCACCCTAATATGTTTTCACTACTTCTTAATAGTCAAGCATCACTTTTTTTTTCTAAATTAAAAGTTTGGTACTTGTAAAAAGTAAACTTTTATAGTAAAATTCCCGTAGAAATCAATGTGTAAGTTCAGTTAAGCAATTGTGCGTTTTATGAAATCCTGCCCAAAACATAGCTGGACACAGAAATTATGAGTAAAAGAAAAATTATTCTGGGGCTAGAGAGATGGCTCAGCAGTTAAGAGTGCTGACTCTTCTTCCAGAGGACCTGGGTTCAGTTTTCAGCACCCACATGTTTCAAAACATCCATAACTGGTTCTAGAAGATCCAATAGCCTCTTCTGCTCCCCCACAGGCATTGCACACATGTTGTGCACTTACATACATGCAGGGAAAATATTCATACACATGAAATCAAAATAAGTTGACAAAAAAAATGCTTTTTCCTTTGATTGAAGCAGGGTCTCCCTGTAGTCCCAGCTGGCCTGGAAATCACAATGTAGTTGAAACTCACAGAGAACTGCCTGCCTTTGCCTCCTGAGTGGTGCTCAGGTGCTCGCTACCACAAAGAAAAATTATCCTTATACACATCTTTGAATAGCAAAGAAGCAAATTTTGTCACTAATGAAAAACTCTTTCAGTTTACAGATGTTTTATAAAACAGAGTTTAAAATTAAATACTAACATGTCCTTTAATGAATTGGTCCTACCCAAAAACCAGTCATTTTGGTCATATGCACTTTGCAGCAAAATCAGCCAAAATTTGTTCTAGTATCCCAATTAGTTACATATTTCTCTTTATTGGTATTCTATTTACACCCAAAAGTTATAACTAACCTGTTAATAAGTCATTTAATAGGTATACTAGATTTACTTCTTCTTGTTTTTTTGGTCTTTTTGAGAAAGGATCTCCCTGTAGCCCCAGCTCGCCAGGAACTCACTATGTAGACCAGGCTGGCCTTGAACTCACAGAGATCCGCTTGCATCTGCCTCCTGAGGGCTGGGATTAAAGGTGTGGGCCACCATGTCCAGCTCCCACACTATCTTGTACACATCATTTTTCATAGATGCAGATTAGTCTGATATATAGATATATCCTACACATTGAGCCATATCTTTTTTTTTTTTTTCGGTCTTTTTGAGACAGGGTCTCCCTGTAGCCCTAGCAGAGCTGGAACTCGCTATGTAGACCAGGCTGGCCTTGACCTCACAGAAATCTGCCTGCCTCTCCCTCCCGAGTACTGGGATTAAAGGCATGTACCACTACACCCGGCTTAGATTTACTTCTTGTAAAATATAAATGTGCCCACCTAAGGAGATTGTGTCTGTTCAGTTTTTGACAAGGTTTGAGACATCTGTCAGGTGTTCATGGAGAGTATGCACTCTGATCTCCGTAAGTCAGGAGCAGCAGCTAGAACCCCAAGATTCCAGGAGGCACAGCATTGCTCTTAAGTTTGTGCTGCATCAAGACAGGGTGGCTTCCATGGTAACTAGGAGGAAATGCTTTTAATTTCTCCCTCATGGGATATTCTAAACATGAAGTTCTCACCACCTATAACATTTCTTCCATAAAGTGAGCCAGTGTAGGTCTTCAATGAATATTTATGTAATCTAATTATTATTTGTCTAGATCTAATGACAGTGAACTGACATCAGCCTTAACAATGAAGCATGAGAATCAGACACTGTAATGCTCACTAAGATTTGATACACAACTACCCTGAGATATATTCTTTACTTCTTTTCTATTTGTTGCCATCTTTAACTGTTTAAAAATGATATGTTTATTAAGTTACTTAGTTGGCTTTGAAATGAGGGAAAATAATTGCAAAAAAATTCAAACCTTTTCTACCAAAGGAATGATTACAGTAATGTAACTTTTGTCATGTCATTTTTTAACCACACTGCCCCAGCCCTTATAAAGCTTATGTGCTTAATCAAAGGCCCTGCTGCATTTCCAGACCTTGGTGGCCCAGAGAAGCTGGCTGCTCCCCATTTCCTTCATCTTCTTTGAGCCAATTCTTTTAAAACAGCTCAACTGTGAAAAACTCAGTAGTTGTCTCCCAGGTAATGGGAAAAAGGCATAGAACTCAAGCATTAGGATAAATATCTATCAAACTTCCTGCTCCACATGCATATTTGTGACCCAAATGAGCCAACGCATCCTTTTGCAAAAGTAGAAGGTGTCTTGCGGAGCTGCTTTGGCGCTGTCTGCACACTCTTTGTGCAGCAGGGGTGGGGCCCTTGGAGCTCAGATTTTATTTTCAACAGAAGGAGCAAAACTACGATGATAAAAATCACTGGTAGATCAAAAAGTTGGTACAAATACCTGAAAAAATCCTATATGAGGTGGGATAGAAGATAATTTGCTGATTTGATATTTTTCATTTTGTCTCTGCTTGCTCATTTTAGCATACTTTTCTCAACGACTTCCTTTTTCAAATATTTGTTTCCTCTCCTCCTCTTCCACCTCTTTCTTCCCTTTGAATCTTCCTCTCTTCCATTTCACTTGTCTATACAATATTCACAGCTACTGCTTTTACGGGAACAAAATCGACTTCATGAACAAAGATGAACCTTCTGTTAGATTTTTGCCTCTTTGTATTTTCATGCCTTTTTTTGTGCCAGGACCAATTGTGGTATTTGAGGTAATTTTTGTTTATTGATAGAAATAAAAATTTAGTTCTATCTATCTTTAGCTTATTTTGGTTGTTCCAGGTAGTTACTTATTTTTTATCATTTAAATCAGAAGGTTTTAATTTAATCTTTTTCATTACAGGGTCTATAAATTTCATGAAATTTTCAAAACTTTTGTTTAGTTTGTATTTTATGAATTCTTATATAACAGGCAGGGAAATTAGCAAACTTTAACAATTTTTAGCCAACCAATCACATACTCTAAAATAGATTTTTATCATATACATACAAAAAACTTACGAACAACTACCCTGACATATAAGAAGTAAGCCTCACATTTTTGCTTATTTGTGAATTTTTATTGGTGGTGGTGTTATAACCAGCAGAAGAATGAGAAACATTGCTTAATATTCAGTATAAGAAATATTACTAAAATCATACCAAGAACACAGGAATTACTGAAGCTCTGTGATGATAGTATAGAGAAAAATGCAGAAATGCTTGTCTACTTGATTTCACTGAAAGCTTTTTAATGACACCATTATATAAGCTCAGTTTTTGTCCATATATGACCTATTAATGGTAGCCACATTTTAAAAACTACCAGTCTTAGGGAGAATGCTATTTTTTCCATTAGAACTGAAGCTATTAAATCCATTACCCATTTTGGTTTCCTTGTCCATCAGTCTGTCTCTTTGTTTCACCTCTATGAATGCCACATTGAAAAATCAACGGTTTCCTCAGTTAGTCACTAACCTCTTTTATTATTTGAAGGAGAATTTAGTGCTTGGAAACTTGCTCAGGGAAATAGAATTCCCTTTCTAAAATTTTTCCAGCACACAAACATCAGTATTGCAATAGTGTTCACTAGTGAGCCACTGCCCTCTTTGAAGAATTGCTATACGAAACAGCAGATCAAACAGGGTTTCTCTGAAACTTGGTTAATTCATATGTTACAGGTGAGCTGACCCTAAATTAAAAATCACTGTTTTGCAACCTCCACTATATATGGGGAAAAAGGGGGGAATTTTTGTCTATTGTATGGGGTTTGAAGATGTTTTTAAAAAATCCTTAATAAACTCAATTCAGTTTTATGTACCTTGGAACATATTTCCACTTGTCCATAGTAGAGTGCATTTTCCATATTAAACTGTTTTATTTATTGATAGGCAAATTAACGTTATGATACATAACTTGCATATGTTGAATGAATGAACTAGAATAATTTGAGTATTCCACATTGAACATTTACTAAGAATGAAGTTATCTAAAAAAAAATATCAATTTTTTAATCAGCTATTTTGGGAAATAGGATAAAATATCAAGTGTCAGCCACTATGCCATCCTACCTCCTGATCTGTCTCCTGGACTCTTAGTGATTGCCCTGCTCTGTTCTGGATTTCCCTCCTGATAGTCTCCAAGACTGAATTGTTCCTCCAGGCAAAATGCTTAGTGATTACAAGACAAACATCACCTGATTTTCTTTTTCAATGGTGTATTTTACACTTGCTTCTCTCCACATCTAAAACACCATTTTCACACATTTTTCCAGTGCTGGAGTTCTTTAGAACCGGCAGCAGGCCATTCCCATGGCCTCCCCAATGACAAAAAATACAAATCTCTGCATTTGTAAACTTTTAAATTGAACTATAAACCTCATACATAAAAATGTCCAAATAACAAACTCACAGATTGATTTTCATGTATATAGTAGTCATGTTAAGAAATAAAACATTACTGACACTCCAAAGCCTTCTGTATACCCTGTTTTAAATACTGCAACCATTTTATTTATTTATTTTTTTTTTTGCTTTAGCAACACCAATGAGTTTTGGCTATTTTTGAACTTTCTATAGTGTATATCCCTCTGTGCCTGAGTTATTTTGCTCAACACCACGTCTTTGTGATAAATGTACTGTAGTACATGGTTCATTCATCTTATTGCTGTAGAATGCTTTAGTCTATTATATAGTGTGTGCATATCCCAGTGGAGCAGTCCCTGGTTTGAATTGCTAATGGTGGTCCTAAGAAGAGTTCTTTATGTTTGTTGAAAAATATATGTCCATATTCTGCTAGATTATCTATCTGGAAGTCAAATTGTCCCATTAAAAACATATTGTTGTGCCCAGAGAACGGATCCCCAAGAATTAACCACAGAGTCCAGAGAGCATGCAAGAACAGAGTCTTTATTCGGGCTTAAGACCAAACTAACCTGGTGGGCCCATCTGAGAGCCCTGACTGCAGGGGGAGGGAGTTTTTTATAGGTTTCAGACAAAGGGAGGAGGGGAATGACAGAGTTATATTTTGATTGGTCCAAAGATCCTGCTTGTGTGAGCACATACTTTTGAATTGATTGGTTACAGTCTTGGAGGCCTCTCATTGGTGGGTGCTGCCCTCAGGGCTGTGGAATGTGCTGACTGTTATCTTCAGGGCTAGAGGACACTGTTTATTCCTTATAAGGCCTCAAAACTGCCCAGGCCCCCTGGACATGCCCAGGCTTACCTAGTCTATGACCATGAGACATCACAAAAATGGAGGAATCAGTCAAAATGGAGATGGTGCAGTTTGTCCCTCTGCTTCCCTCAAGCCAAGTGGTTTACAGAAGCAAAAAGAGCAATTAGTCCTAAAGAGGGACAGAGGTCTAGGGAGTCCAGGGGAGGGGGCCAAGGAGGAGGGTTCCACACATATATGTGTATAAACATATGCATTCATTTAGCAAAGGTAATATTGAAAAATAATTTTCCAAAGTAATTTTTCAACAAGTTCATTGACATTATATAATATTTCCACTTGATGGCTTGATGTACATCCTCAGGAGTGCAAGAAATTTTGACTTTTTTTCATTCTGATTGTTCATGTCAATGTGTGCTAGCTAAGGTTGCTTGAAATTCCATTTTTCACATGACTGCTAATTTGAAGCTTTTTGTTACATGTGCATTGTAAAGAGACTATATCAAACTTCTGTGTTTTGTAATATCTTGTCCAAATTTTAACCAATTTTTTGGTATTTCTTCTATATTATTAATAATTGTCAGATATATTCATTGTAAATATGTTCAAAAACATGACTTTTTTAATAATATGATAAAATCTTAATTTTTTCCCCACTTTACAACAAAAAGTTTTATGACTGGAGAAATGGTTCAGTGGTTAATAACACTGCTTTTGCAGAGGCCCTGGGTTTGGTTCCCCACACCCACGTGGTGGCTAAAACTATCTCTAACTCCATTTCAAGGGGATCGACACAATCTTTTGAATTCCATGAGAATTGTATGACAAGGGTGCACTTACATACATGCAGGCAATATAATCTTACATATAAAAAATAATAAATAAATTTTTAAAAAATATTTAGATAATTACTTAGTCAACACAGTGCTAACACTCTTGCCATGCTTTAGTTTAGTTTAGTTTTTTTCTGAATAAATTTGTTACTTTGCATCTCATATTCAGAAATTGATTTCTTACATGGCTAAAGTAAGGTTTTTCTTCAATTATTTTATCTATGTTGATTCCCAGTGGGTTCACTTTGGGAGGAATGTATGTCTCAACAATATTGAAAATTTCATACTTATGGGTATTCTTTTCTGTATCCCAATACCTATAGGACCTATAGTAATGTCCAGTCCAGACCACCCCCCACAAAAAAGAAAACAACAATAAAACTAGTTTACCAAAGTCTAGCCAGTGAGATTAATAGGGGTTGCTTATAGAACAGCAGATGAAGAGTTATTTACAGAAGCATGGGCAGATTATGGGTGGTAAAGCCACTGCAAAAAAATTTCCCTCTCTCCAGCAAAATTAACCTGCTATATATATATCCTTGGGAAGAGATGGAGGAGCCTCATGAAACCCCACCTCCGAAAAAATGGTTAATTGCTTATATATACTTGGGAAAGGTTGGGGCCTATAAAGTCCCTTTTCCATGACAGAATACTCATGTGCCCAGCCTTGTGCATTCTCAAGAAAGTAATCGCAGCTACTTTGCATTCAAAATGGCAATAGCTATGGCACGACAGAATTTCACATTATCTTTTTTTCAGAATAATTTAATTTACTTTGGTCCTTTGAAATCTGTTGAAACTTGTTTAAGATTAGGAAGTCAGGGCTGTTAAATGTTCCATGTTCATTGGCAAACTATTATTCTTTTATTATTACATTTTTATATGTCAGTGAGATTATTTTCATTATTTCAATTTATTTACTTTTATTTTGTGTGTATGAGTGTTTTGTCCTCATATATCTAAGTGTACCTGTACATGCACTGCCCACGGAGGTCAGAAAAGGACATCAAATACCTTGGAATTGGAATTACTGACAGTTGTTAGATGCTATGTGGGTGCTGAGAACAGAACCCAAGTCTTCTGGAAGAGCAGTCTGTGTTTTTAATTCTCACCAGCCCATTACTGAGTTTTCAACACAAGATGTTGGATTAGTGTGTCCTCTGAAAGAACTAACTGGAATTCTGAACCCTAAGATAAAGGAAGGGAGACAGTCACCCCTCCCACCCAACTGGTCAGCTTCAATTGCATGAAGGGGCAGGTCTAAAGACAGACACAGACAAAGCCAGGGATATGGTGCATGTTGACCATCAGATGTAGGCAAAAAAACCCAAGGGAGCATGCCTTTATAAGTAACCCTTTCCTGGACATCATAAACTCTATAAGAAAATCCAAATACATTGTGTCAGTTTTGTCTGTCCTTCATAAGGACAGTCTGGGTGGAGAAGATCACAGAGCACCTCACAGAGGACCTGGGAGATAAGAGAGCATGTGGAGTAGGCCTCCCCAAACTGAATTTCACTTTATAGATTTTTTTTTATTTACTAGCTGTTTTGAGTTTATCTATGATATGTTGAACCAAATATGGTAAAGTCTTTCAACATGATTGTGGATTCATTTGTTGTTTTCATCTTTTATGTCTGTCAAATTTTAATTTTTGTACTTTGAATCTATGTCATCAAGTTCCTAACAGTCTATACTTGATTATTTTGATTAACTGATCACCTATTGTTTTAAAATTCATATGACAAATAGTTTCACATATAAATTCTGCATAATATGATGCTATAAAATAAGCCAGCACTGTTTATCTTAATGCTTCATGCTGACTCTTCCATTCCTTCTTTTTGCATGCAATCCCAGTGAGGTAGGCTTGAAAGAAAGGAAACTGCGGGGTCATGCAAAGTTAGAAAAGCCTCATCCTAGAGTCTGATTGAATCCTTTCCCTAGCTGAGCAGCAAAATTAACAATATTTCCTGCAAAGACTACGAACACAGAGTTAATATTTCTTTCATATACAGATATTTTGGGTTAAAATAGCAATAGCCCAGGCTTGAGGTCTGAATGTATATGACTTTAAGTAAGGTCTCATTCCTTTTCCTAACCATTACCTCAGAATGTCTCTTGCTTCCTGTGCCTGTTTGAAGATTTGAGAACTTAGCTTCTGTTTCTCCTCCAGCCACATCTACTGCCATGCCTACCCACCATGATGGGACTCTTGCCCCTTTGGAACCATAAGCTACCTAAACTCTTCCTTTTATATGTTGCTTTGGTCAATGTTTCTATTACAGCAACAGAAAAGTGACTGATACAGTAATTGGTACCAGAGACTGGAATGTTGACTGTGAAGAACTGGACCATATGGGGTTTTGGAAGAATGTGGAAGACTTCTGAAGTCTGGGCTAGAAAAGTGGTTGATTGTTGTAAGCAGAACAGGCCATTCTAGGAGGTGCCCAGAAGAAAGTAGTGCTGAGAGCAACGTAGTTCCAGAGGGAAATAAGGACTTAAGCAGCAATTGACATATTTTAGCAAGAGTCTGGGTGAAGTCTACCCATGGTCAAAATGCTTGCCTGAGGCTAAATTGAAAAGCAATGGACTGATTTTTCTGGTGGAAGAAATTTCAAAACAGTCTAACATAGAAATAGCAACATGGTAATGGTAATTTTATTCAGATCTATAGTGAAAAAGATAAAATGGGGCAGAAAGAAATACAGAATGTACAGCTTGGATTGAAAAAGAGAGCACTAGGAAGATGAATACTGGAGCCATAGCATGTGCTGGAGAGGATCCCTTTGATAAGTAGATTAAAGTGATTAAGATGAGGCCCAGAAATTTGCACTTAAGCAATAGAGAGAGTGCCACAAGGCAAGACCACACCAAGATAAGCCTCCAACTTTTGAAAGGAAAATTCTGCTGAGGCCACTGAAGAGCAAAGCACCCTGGGGTCCATCCCAAACCTGCAGTCAAACTTGGCAGTGTCGGTCACGTAGTGGTGGTTTTAGAGGCATGAAAGATGCAAGAGTGAAGGGGTCATTTGTTCTTCCTCTGCAGTTTCAGAGAGCTGCTGATGCTAGGTAGCGTGCAGCAGGGGAACCTCTGAGTAAAGAAGGCCCTGATAGGCCATTGTGTGAAGCTGTGTGGCAACAGAGACCCCAGGAAGGCTTTGGTGGTGCTAGAGCTGTGAGGCATCTGCCAAAAAGGCCTGCATACAGGGAGTGGTACCTGCCCAAGAGAGAGAGATGTATGCTGCACTCAGCAAAGCTGGAGAGGCTGAGCCATCTTAGCCCTTGGGAAGTAAAGTCCCAGAAGTCAGATATGGAACTACTAGATTTGTTGTTTTCCCTGCTGGTTATTTGTCTTGTTTTGGTCCAGTATTTCCTCACTATGCCTCTATTCCTCCCTTTTGGAATGGGAATGTTTATTCAATTCCACTGTATGTTGGGAGTATGCAATTTGTCTTTTGATTTTACAGGGACTTATAGTTAAGAGTTTTCCCTGAGTCTCAGAAAAGACTTTAGATTTTGGACTTTCAAATAGTTTTGAGACTAATAAAGACTATGGGGAATTTTAAAGATATACTGAATGCATTTTGTATTTTATATGGTCATGAGCTTATAGGGGCCAGGGAGTGGAAAATGGTGGTTTGAATGAGAATGTTCTCTATAGGCTCCAAGTATTTGGATACTTTGTCCCCAATTGGTGACTCTTGCCCCTTTGCAGCCAAAAGACAAATAAGCTCTTCCTTCTGTAAGCTGCTTTTGGTCAGTGTTTCTATCACAGGAACAGAAAATTGACTAATACACTCACCTAGCAGTAACCAGCTGCCGATATTTCTTTGGCTAATATTGGGGCCTGCTGCTCATTTCACTAGTTCTATACTGAATTTTTGTTTGCTTGAGTTTGCATGAATCATATGCATGCTGATATCACTGTCATACATTCAAATGAGCAAGATCCCAGGAGCATGTAAGACTCTGTTTCCATATGGTCATGTACCTCCTCCCTCAACTCTTACAATCTTTCTGTCCCCCTCTTTGACAATGATCCCTAAGTTCTGAGTGGGTGGAGTTAATATTGGAGTCCTGTCCTAGGACACATTCTGCAGGCTCTTATCCTCTACACTTTAGCCATTTGTAGCCTTTTGTGTTCATTGTCTTCTGTTTCATGAAGGATATTCATTGATGGGAATTGAGATAGTCATTAATATTCTCTCTACCCCTTGTTCCACTATATTCTATGAACTTCAGCTGTAGAAATTCCATTGTAGAGGTGTTACTTAGGGGTGGGCATTTTACAGGTACTTATTCTCTATATGTGACCCATTGTGGAACTCTGTAAGAGTCTCTGTTGCAAAAGAAACTTCTTTGATGAGCATGACTGGCATACTTGTCTGTAAATATTAGGATCCATATTTAGCATATAGTAAGGAATTCCTTATCTAGGGAGGTGACAAACTTAGAGTTTTCTCTAAGATCTATGACCTCTGCAGCCATGTGTATTTGACTATGTTTGGAGTACCACTCATGAGTTCCCTCCCATTTAGTGGGCTTTAAGTCCAATTAGGAAGCTATTGATTCTCCCAAGATAAAAATGCTATTACTGCATGACTACAGTTTGCTGTGCCAATCATTTTTGTGATTATTAGGTCTTAAAGTTGGGGTTGGATCATCGATTGATGTTCTCCCTTAGCAGCTTGCATAATGTCCTACAAAACTATGAGAACCAGCACTCAAGGAAATGGCTTCCAGGTAAGTTCCAGCTCCATTGTTCCAAGTCCTGTGTCTGAAGTATTTCCTGTCTTCAGCATTAGGGTTTTACCTTAAAGTTCTAGGAGGCAATCAAGGGCTATGGCAATAGCCTGTGTTATTTTGGGATCTCTTGGACAATCTTGACCAACAACTTGAAGGAAAGTTTCCCCTGCCTGGCACCATGTTTTTTGTTATACATCCTTCAGCTCTACATATGCACTCATATCTATACTGTGTTTGTATTTTTCAGTAGGCTTTTGAACTAATACATTTCCTTCTGGTTTTTCACACCAGCTAAGCATGATTTATCTCTCCTCTCTCTTCCTCCCTGTCTAACCCTCCTCAGTTAAGCACACTCATTTTCCCCATTTCACCCTTGATAATATCTGCCTCCCATGGTTCCCCTTTTCTTGAGCTCCTTCTTCCCCTTTACCCACATGGTTCCTAATATAATCCTCCCTCTGCCCCTCCCATTTAAATACCTTCTGTTTAGGCATTTCCCCCTGGTAACACCTGTCTTCTACTGTTCTCTCTTAGGCTCCCTCTTAGTCTTTGCTTCCATGGTTCCTTTCCATTTCCCTAGCTCCTGCAGTTGCGTTAGAATATTTACTCACATACAAGGATTTAGTTCTAAGATCCCCAAATGAGGGAGACCATATGTTATTTGTTTTTCTTAGTCTGATGCTTCACTTAGTATAACAGTATCTAATTCCATCCATTTGTCTTCAAATTTCATGATTTCATCTTTCTTTACCACTGAATAGAACTCCATTGTGTAAATGAACCACAATTTCATTATGGTCTTGTCAGTTGAGGGACATTAAAGTTGCTCCCATCTCTTAATTATTGTGGAAAGAAAAGCACCAAACATGGATGTTCAAGTATCTCTGCAGTACAATAAGTTCTATAGGTATAATCCAAGGAGTGGTATAACTGGATCATATGGTAGGTTTATGTTTAGCTTCTTAAGAGTTCACTAAACTGATTTCCATAATGAATGTTTGAGCTTGCAATCCCACGAGCAGTGGATGAGTGTTCTCCTTTCCCTACATCCTCCCCATCATTTGACATCATTAGTTCTCTTGATCTTGGTCAGTGTGACCAGGGTAAGATGAAAACCTACGGTGGTTTTAATTTGAATTTCCCTAATTTCTAACGATGTTGAACAATTTTTAATGTGTTTCTTAGTCATTTTTATTTCTTCTCTTAAGAGCTCTTTGTTCAGATCAATATCCCATCTTTTAATTGGGTCATTTGTTTTCTTGATTTTCTATGTTTGAACTTTTTATATATTCTGGATATTAAACCTCTGTCTGATGTGTTGCCAGTGAAGATTTTCTTCCACCCTGTGTGTTTTCTCTTCACTTCCTAGATAGTTTCCTTTGCTGTACAGAAACCTTTTAATTTAATGAGGTCCCATTTTTTGATTGTTGACCTTAATGACTGAGCAACCAATGTCCGATTTACAAAGTCCTTTCCAACCTCTGTATCTTGTAGGGTACTGCTTATGTTTTCTTCTAATAGCTTCAGGTTCCACATTGTGATCTTTGATCCATTTGGATTTGGCTTTTGTGCAAGGTGAAACATAAGGGACTATTTTCATTTTTCTACAGGTGGAGATCCAGTTTTGTCAGCACCATTTGCTGAACATGCTACCTTTCCTCCAGTGAATGTTCTTGGCACCTTTGTCAAATACCAGGTGGTTGAAATTGCATGCACTTGTGTTTGGTTCTTCAATTATGTTCCATTGATCTACATGTCTGTTTTGTGCCAGTACTATACTGTCTTTATTGGTATAGCTCTAAAATATAGTTTGAGATTTAGTATGGTAATCTTCCCAACATTGCTCTTTGTGCTCAGGGTTGCTTTGACTATCCAGGATCTTTTGTGATTCCACATGAATTTTAAGGTGTTTTCTGCTAAATATATGAAGAATATTATGAGGATTTTTATTGGGATTGCATTAAATCTGTATATTGCTTTTGGTAGAATGGCCATTTTTACAATACTAATTCTTCCAATGCATGAGCATGGGCGGGTCTTTTATCTCCTGGTGTCTTTCTCAACCTCTTTCTTCAAAGATTAAAATTTTCAGTGTATAGACCTTTAATGTCTTCGGTCAAGTTTATTTCTAGATATTTTATTTTTTCTGAAGCTAATGTGAATGGGAGAATTTCCATATACTCTTTCTCCAATGATTATTCTTGGTATATGGAAAAGCTACTGATTTTTGTAGACTGATTTTTGTTTTTGCTTGAGACATTTTACTGAATTTTTACTATTTTCATACAATATATATTTTTAATTTTTATTGAGCTTTTGTACATTCCATGCAACAGTTCTTAATCAAATTTAGGCCCCCTCCCCAACTACAACCCCCCACACCCCTACCCCTCACCGAACTTCATATATTCTACCATACATGTTAAGTCCTATCCAGTCAAACATTTGTACTCAGATGTCCTTTGTTGCAAATTCATCAACTGGAGTCTATTCAGCCTATCTAGAGATCTTTGATATGGCCAACTCTCCCTCACCCAGTAGTGACTGGTCTCCAATAGTTCCCAGACTAGGGCTGACCTGCTACCAATTCCCCTTGCTTCACTCTGTGACCTTGTCTGATTTATTTGGCATGAGTCCTGTGCTCAATGCCTCCATTTCCATAAGTTCACATGAGCAGGCTTCCAGTGGCCCCAAATCCTCTGCTTCCCTATGTTCATGGCCCAGCCTTGGTTCTTATAATCTTTCCAACCCCTCTTTTGCAATGGTTCCTAAGTCATGGGTAGGTGAAGCTTAAAATAGGAGTTTCATTCAGGAACACAGGCTCTACAATCTCGTAGTCTGTAAAACTTAACCAGTTGTATCTTTCTATGGGCATTGAACTCTGTTGTATAAGGAGGTGAGCATTGAGGGACACACTAGTTTTCCCTCTACCTGCCCCCTCCGTCTACCCCTGTTCCATTATGTTCCATGAGTCTTAGGTGTGGAGGTTCCACTGTAGATATGTCACCCAAGACTGGGCATCTCTCAGACATATATTCTCTTTGTTTAACCAGTTGTGGGGTTCTGTAGTAACATCCATTTGTTTCAAAAGAAAGCTTCTTTGATGAATGGTGTATGGTATACTTGTCTGTAAATATAAGGATCCATATTTAGCATATGGTATGAAATTTCATTTGCCTAGAGATATGACAAAGATAGGGTTTTTCTCTAGGATCTACAACCTTGCCAGCCATGTGTATTTGGCTGTGCTTAGAATGCCACCTGTGATTTCACTCTCACTGAGAAAGCTTTAAGTCCAATTAAATAGCTGTTGATTAGCCCCCAGATAACAGTGTCACTACTGCACCAGTAAAGGTAGTCTGCTCTGCTGGTCCTTATGGTTATTAGGCTTTAGGGCTGAGTTGGTGTGCTGGATAGCTTTAGTGTCAACTTGACACACCTGGGTTGAGGGAGCCTCAATCGGGAAATTGCCTCTATTGGACTGGCCTGTGGCCATGTCTGAAGGGCATCTTCTTGATGAGTGATGTGGGAGGGCCCAGCCCACTGTGGGTGGTGCCACCCCTGGGCAGGTGGGCCTGTGTTGCATAAGAAAGCAGGCTGAGCAGGGGCCAGAGGAGCAAGCCTGTAAGCAGCTTTCCTCCATGGCCTGTGCTCCAGCTCCTGCCTCCAGGTTCCTGCCCTGAGTTCCTACCTTGGGCTCCCTGATGAACTGCATGCGACCTGGGAGATGTAAGACAAATAAACCCTTTCCTCCCCAAGTTGGTACTGGTCAGAGTGTTTCGTCACAGCAATGAAGAATCAAACCATGGCAGTTGGACCCTTGATTGATTTCTTCCTTCAGCAGCTTGCAGAATATCCTCCAGAACTATGAGAGTTAAATTTCAGGGAGAAGGCTTCCAGGTCAGTTCCTGCTCCATTGCTCCAAGTCCTGTGTGTGAAGTATGTCCTATCTTCAGCAGCAGGGTCTTCTCTTCCAGTTCTAGGAGATAATCAAGGGCTCTGGCAAAAGCCTATATCATTTGGGGAGTCTCTTGGGCCACTCTGACCAACCACTCAATGGGAGGTCTTTTGCATAGCAGAACATGGAATAGAGAGAATACTAATAACATCCCTCAACTCTCACCAGCGAAGCCTCCTTATACAATACAGTGAGGTAGTGAGATGCACACAGGAGGCCACAACTGGCAAAGTTTTAGAGAACAAGAGACTGCCAAGTGTGTGTCCCCGGAGAGCACTCATAAACCTCACCCACCCACTGCTCAGAGACCTTTGTGGAAGAGGTGCAGAAAGATTATAAGAGCCAAGGTTGGTATATAAACTTAGGAAAACAGAGAATTTCAGGCCACTGGGAACTTGCTCATATAACAGTAGTGACAGCATGCACAAGACCCATGCTAACTCAATACAACAAAAACCCAACATAGAACAAGGGAAATGGGCAGCATGTCCCAACCCTAGCCAAGGAACTGTTAGCAAATGATTAGTGTGGGCTGAGGTAGAGTAGATCTTCTTTAAGGCAGTGACTGACTAGACTCCAGTGGATTAACGTGCCTTGAGGGACATCTGTGTAAAAATGCTTGACTGGATAAGACTTAACATATATGACAGAATGCATGAGGCCAGGTGGGGGTGTCTATAAGGGGCATGGATGCGGGATATCTAAATTTGATTAAGATCTATTATATGAAATGTACAAAAACTCAATAGAGATATTTTAAAAATAAAAATAAAGAAAACTGACATTATCTGTATATAATAATTGTTCCATGACTGCAGAACATTAAGCTCTTTTCTATATGTAAGATATCAACTCTGCACTTATTCATAGTGCAGAGCTCATCAAATTTCTGTTGTGGTTAGAGTGAGTTTTTGTTTTGGTTAAAAAGAAGTTAAACGGGTAACTTTAGATGAGAGAGATTGAGTCCAAAAACTATTTTTGAAGAGAATTTATTTCAGTGTTTTAAATACTAAGTCTCCTTATCAGTGGGCCTTGTGCCAGTTAGGTCCTTCATTTCTATAAAGATTTTATAGCTTCTATATGTAAATACAAATCGATCATTCTTAAGGAAAGAACTTTGAAATCTTGACTAGTACTTCAACATATTAATTTGTTAATTAAATAAATTTATTTGTTGAGACAAAGTCTCATGTATGTCAGGCTTTCCTCAGACTTGCTAAGTGCCCAGGGATGGTTGTAAATTTATGAGCCTTCTTCTCCCTCTACTTCCTGAGTGCTGAGATTGCAGGTATGCACCATCACACCCAATTTATATGGTGCTGGGAGTGATGCTAGGCAAGCACTCTACTGACTTAACTACAGCCTCAATCATCCAATCTTTTTACAATAATTTGCCTCGGCAAATATTATTTTTGCAAAATGGCTTGCATGTGAAAAGTCATTTTTCAAGAATTTGATATAGTTTTGTCTAAAAAAATCATATAACAATGTTGAGCTATATTTATTTATCTGCTTGCTTTCAAGCTGGTAGCATTGTTGATTTCTGTCTTCCACTGCTTGAAACATGAGGAATTAAATGGTTGTTGAAAGTCAATAATGAGGCCAATGTCTTACTACAGGGACTAAGCACCACACAAAATCATGACATATTAGTGGTTTATTTTTGATGCAAACAAACAGAAAGATTTAATCACAGGGACAGTGTGACTAATAGGCAGTTTTTTTTCATATTTTGCCAATCTTTATCAGTTACACTTATTTCGATTATTTTCTCATGGTGATTTGTATTTTCATTTAAAATTTTTTCTTTTACTTCTATATATTATTTGCATGCAGGCACATGTTCATGGAGAGCTAGCATATTTACTATAGAGCATTGGCTAAACAAAATCATTGTAAAACTTACATATCAGTATTGCCAAAGGTTTGAAAAGGTGAATCCATGAGAATTATCAACTTCTATTACTAGTACAATGGGTTTGTTTATGTGCAGAAATAGAAAAGAAGGGTTAACAAAGGTTGGACAGATGGCTCAGCAGCTAAGAGGACTTACAACCATGCTCTTGCAGAGGAACCCAGTTCAGCTCCCAGTACAAACAATGAGTAGCTCAGAGCCTTCTCTAACTTCAGCTCCAGAGGATCCGATACCATCCTCTGGCCTCCATGCCAACCCATACACATGTGGCGTACATATAGACACATACAAATACATATAACTGTAATAAAATAAAGAAGGGATGACAACTTACATTTTTGACTGACAGTCATAGCTTCTATTACTTTATAGTAAAATTAGTGCTTAAAAACAAGAGGAAGGAGATGGGTTGTAGTTGAATGTTACAACGCATGCAGAGCATTGTTAATCCTGAGTTCAACCTCCAACACCAAAACCACAAAACCCTCAGATAACGAAATCAAGACAGATTTCTCTGACAGGGTGACATCAGAGTAAAAACCTGAGTGATTAGAAATTGCTAACAAACAATGTAGATAGTACTCTGAGAAAAAAAAAATATCATGGTCAAAATTTCTGTATTTCTAAAATCCAAATAATAGAGGATGGTGATGATGGTGATGGATACTTGGAATAGGATAAGGATGCTGATAATGAAAGTCTACTGTAGGGAGAGAAGGTGTTCAAATAAATGATAAGGTTGGAGATTGAATGCATGTATCAGAAAGAACTGGTGGGGCGTGACATATCATCTTCATTGCACTGTAAGAGTAATGAAAAACCACTGAAGGATTTTAAAGTGGGATGGTGTGCCAAGACCATTTATGCTTCATTATGATCAGCAAGTTCAAATTTTCAGTAGAATATTTTTTTCTTCCATGATTCTAACATCTTAGTCCAATTCTATACGTTTTTCAGATCATCTTGCTATGGTAAATAAAGGGGAAAACACAGTACTCCTCTCAATATATATTAAAGAAACTAAAATATTTTTGTTTTAATAACATAAATGAAAATAGTTTAAGAAAATATTTTCCTTTTTATATTTATTTCTACAAAAAATGTCATGATTTTAAGTTGTTACAATGCATATAAGGGAGCATAGATTTTACAGTTTTAGATGGGCTCCTAAGACAGGCTTTGTTCTGCATGTGACATCATCTGAATCTACCTGCAAGTCAGCAGTCTTGGCAACAGAGGGATCTACTGAGAATATTGACTAGATCTCAAAGTCCAGGGGACATGAAGGCTTTAAGTTTCCCATAACTATGAAAATTCTTAACCTCCAGAAAGCAGAAAGATTCACTCACATCACTTAGAGTTACAACTGTGACACCTGGAGCAGCAAGAACACAGATTATGTCACTCAAACTGTCTGGGTTTTAAGCATTTCCACATAGATCTTGAAGCTCTGGTTGTGTCCCAGAGCTCATTTAGCTCCAGGCTTCAGGTACTCCCACCAGTTCTGGACAGGGATTAGCCACTTCCTTCATTGATCTCTATTTCCTTTCCAGTCAACCATTTCTTACTTAATCAAAAATGAATGGAAGTAGATACTACACATTGCTTTTAAATCATTATTCATATGTTCCAAAGCTTTATCTCTCACAGCATAGAGGTATTGGTTTTTCATTTCATACTCCAGTAATTACCATGATCTAGTCATGTTTATAAGTTGTTGGTCCATAGGTCTTCAGGGAGATTATGCAAAGATCGCAATGCCTCACCTGAATACACAAATATTTTTATTCGATGACCATACAAAAAAAATCATATGTAATAAGATTAAGGACTCCTGTATTTTCAAGTTTTGATCAGTACTAGACTAAATGGATCATTTTCAATAAGAACTCTGTTCTTTTATCTTTACTCCCATGTCTTATTACTACTATTAAAATAGTAGTTGCTAACATTATTTCTTAGGGTCTACTACTCTCCAGAGTCCATGAAAAGTAGATTTTATACATGTTCTCAAGTTACCCTAACAAGAATAGAATTGATGTTAGTACCTTAAAAGTTCTTTTCTTTTAGTTTTCTTCATTTGAAAGTTAGTACTCAGGAAGAATTTGTAAATAACCCCATAGCTACTTCACACTAGAACCTGAATTTGAAGCTAGTCTAGGACTAAATTACTAAATTCTTAGTCTCTATGATGCATTCTAATTCTTCTGTGTTTTAAATGGTCAAATTCTATTACATAAACATTAATGATGGACCAGTCTTTCTTACTAGATTTCAAACTCCAAGACAACAAAAATACGCCATTTATTTTGTGCTTCTGAGGATATCTGCTTCAATGCATTTCTTGACACTTGCAAGTACAAAGTAAATATTTGTGAAGTATTAATTGCGCTTATATGGTTAAAATTTTCTTAATTGCATTTTAATTCTAAAATTACCATGATATCCTTTATTGGAAGTTTCCTTCCTGTAAATTGGAGAGACATGCAGAGACAATTCTGAGGTTATTCAGCAACATGGCACATTACAATGCGTAAGTATTATCCAGTGTGTATCATAGGTTGCTATGAGAAGGCATTTCAGAATTTCCTTTAACACACAAAGGCCTGACTTAGATCTACAGTACTGCGATAAAAACAGGATTTCATATATATATAT
>NW_008351958.1:6150563-6159788 GCF_000622305.1 Nannospalax galili | reverse complement strand
TAATATGTTTTATGTATAAAGGTTCTCTATTCTAGGCAAAGGTGATTGTTTCTCTAAGTATCACTGTGGGTTTTGATTTTGACTTCTGATCTTACTCACCTGTCTGTTAACTATTCATTTTTACCTGAGTGAGTTGCTATATAGTAAAGGGTGATGATGGCTTGTTAAAAAAATAACCAATGATTAACTGTAGGGACCTGAGACCTGAGGCTGGGATATGACCAGACTTGTTTGATGCCTAAGGAAAATGGCTGGGACATGACCAGACTTGTTGGAAGAGTCACTGATTGGCTCTAGCCAGCGTGATCACCTCGTGGACACTATGCTTTGCAATGAAGAAGAAACTGCATGCTCAAGTTGACCTTTAAAATGTTTGGACACTCTGTTGGGAAGGGGATTTCCACTCTTGGGTCTGCCAGGTAACCTGGCATCTCTGGGAAACTGAAACCTAAGATGCTAATTGGGTTCTATGATCATAACCAATCATATTCTGGGATAAAGAGGGGAGGGACACTCAATGCTCATAAATGTATATAAACACTTGCTTAAAGTTTAATAAACGAGATCCTGCAAGACAGACTCTCTGCCTCCTTGGTGGTCTCTCCGGAATGGAGGGTTGGGATGGCAGCGCACTCCCCCTCCTCTGCCCCCATTGCACCTTGTGCGGGAGAAGACCCCTGCAATTAACCTACCTCATTTCTGTTTATATGTTTTTTTTTATTTAGTTATTTAATTAATATTTTTGGATTTTTGAGACAGGGTCTCCCTTTAAATCCAGCTGTCCTGGAACTTGCTATGTAGACCAGACTGGTCTAGATCTCACAGAGATCTGCTTTCTTCTGCCCCCTGAGCATAAGCACTAGGATTAAAGATATGCAGCACAAAGCCTGGCTTGTTTATATTTTTAAATGAAGAGTTTAAGGTGGAATTTGATTTAGAAACACCTATATAGGAAAAATACTAAGTACTATAGACAGAATTTAGTGACAATGTTTTGCTTAATAAAAAGTAAAATCTCTTTAATGTTTAAGAATTAATGTTGGGGGTGCTGGAGAGATGGCTCAGTGCTTAAGAACAGTGGCTGCTCTTGTAGAGGACCCAGGTATAATTCCCACCCACATGGCCACTGACAACCACCTGTAAATCCACTTCTGGGGAATTAGATGGCCTCTTCTGCTCTCCATGGACAATACAGAACATGAGTGTACTTACACATATTCAGGCAATATACTCATACACATGAAATAAAAATAAAATATTTTAAAGTAATATTAAAATTTAACATGACAAATGCATTCTTTCTGTGTGTGTGTGTGTGTGTGTGTGTGTGTGTATGTGTGTGTGTGTGTGATATGCTTGCATGTACACTTGCATGTACAGGTGCACTCACCCATGTGTAGAAGTGTGAAGTTTAGAGGTAATCCTGATCATCTTCTTCTATTGCTCTTGGCCTTGTTTTTTGAGACAAGGCCTGTCATTGAATCTGGAGCTCTTCAATTCAGCTAGGCTGGATGATTAATGAGGTGCTAGGATTAACCCATCTCTACTGTCCCACCACAGCAGTGGGGCAATAGATGTGCACTGTGATACCAGCTTTTATATGAGGATCTAAGTCCAAGTCCTCAGGTTTGTGCAGCAAGCATTTTACCTACTAGTACCCAGCCCCAGATTCTTATTAAAGTTGGATAAAATTGGCAAAATCACTTAAAACAATACATTCAATGATAAGTATATTTTCCGCAGTTTTACAACTTTCGTAAAGTTTACTAAACCAAAATAAATAAATAAAAATTGTGATTAATCTCTTGTTTAATTTAGGAATCACTATTGCTCACTTAATAATGACTGGAAATTCTTTTCATCTTGGAAATTTTAAAATGTTGTTCACCTAGGATGTGCAATTGACAATATACAACAATAAAGAAATAAAAGACACAAACAGAAGGTTTTTCAACAGTGAGACACAGGAGAGAAATGTTTCCTTTACCAGATATGGTGGCAAAAATCTTCATGGTGGTGTTGAGTGTGATATAATACCTGAATCTTAAAGGGTACATTGGAGCAAGATAAGTCAAAGGATAAGAAAAAGAAGGAAAGAAAAATGCCAGTCAGAAATAAGAGATTGTGCAGACAGAAAAGTTAGGCTTTTTTTTTTCTGGCTTTCTTCCTTTCTGAAATTCTTTATTACAGTGGTTTTAGTAACCAAAACTGAGATCTCACCACTGTTCTGTGTTAATGATTATTTCAAATATCTGCAATTCAATCTCATTCACACTTCTGCTATCCTCATTTTCTCCCAATCCATCCATCCTTGATGCTAAAAGCTATTTAGACACAAATCTGAAATATTTCATAGTTTTTGTGTCTTGGCATAAATGTTTTCATTATACTATTTTGTAATTTTGAATTCTGATGTCATAATCCCTACTTCATAAATCTAATTTCATTTTTTTGATGTTTGAAGATATCATTTATATTATGGTTAATTATGTCTCATAATTTCTCTTGCAAATGCATAAGTACAAATGAATTCATGCATGTTATTTCAGGTAAGGTTCCCTATGAACTGGACTCCGATATTAATATATAGGAAACTTTTTAGGGAATGTCTAAGGATCCACACCCAAGAGGATGGATGGGAACATATTTTGTAGAAGAGGAAGTTAAACTGTAATGCAGAATCAGAAGGAGCTGAACCAGTCCCACATGAGATCTGAATGTGGATGATTCTTAGATTTTTTCCTGAATTGAGGCAAAAGATCTATTTCCTAAGATGTATCTTCAAGAAGCCATGCCTTTCTTTTATTAAACCAATAATTCTGGCTGAATAGGAAGTACTATGATATTCACTATGATGTCAGCATGATCAACTTCTCTAGACTTCTTATGGCAGAAGCTGGAGGGGCAACAGAGTCTTGGATCACGAACTAAGCATACACAGTTGCTTGTTCCAAATGAAACGGTCTGCTTCTGAGCCTTCTATCTGGCAAGAAAAGAAATAAATGCAATAATCACATCAATAGTCATATACCTCATAGACACAGCTGATTTAATATTCTGATTCTGGGGCCACTGTTTGGTTCAATTTTGTCTCAGTATGTTTCCATTATCCATTTGCCTTTTTCAGGTGCATTCTTTGAATTAATTGAAGATGCAATGGGCAGTGCTATTTTTGTATTCCATCATATTTTTCCAGCACTGTGGATCAGAGGCTTTGCACATGCTAAACAAGAGCTCAGCTATGCTGATCTATACCCCAGATCTACATTTTTTTTTTTTACAGATTTTAATAGCTGCCCTTTCTTGCCATAGATGTATACATTCAGAATGCATATTTGTTTAACTCCTTAACAGTGGCACAGAAGCATTTCATTGCTTTCCTTACCATCATTTGTCCCCAGAAATTACTCTCTAATTTACTGTTTTATTAACATGTCTTCTCTTTCTTCACACGTGATATACTTTCTTCTTCAGGTTACTGTCCCAGCTCAATACAAGTGAAACAGTGAAACAATTATACCGATTTCTTTAAAAGTATCTTCTTTAAAAAGTATCTTTCTTTAAAAGTATCTGGATAAATCCTAGAAGAAAGGAAGGGAAATTTATTAAGAGAGTAAGGTCAAATAACCAAATTGAATGGCTGTCAAATGGAACTGGAGAGATGGATCAAGGGTTAAAAGCACTGGATGTTCTTGGAAAGAACCCAAGCTCAATTCCCAGCACCCACGTGGTGGCTAGTAACCTTTTGAAATTCCAGTTCCAGGGGCTCCAACCCCCTCTTCTATCCTCCTCAGAAATTGAACACATGTGATAAAATACATGCAGGTAAAACACTCATACACATAAAATTTTTAAAATCTTAAAAAAGAAATGGTTGTCAAATTGCATTCAAGGACAATGTTGCAATAGATCACATTATTAATAAATTCCATATATTTAAATTGCATTCCTCCTCAGATTCAAAGAAACAACTATTCTGTTTCTTCAATTTATGAATTTAGGATAGATCTCTCTATACTCTACTGAAATAGTAAAAGTAACTATCTCATAGTGTAAAAAGCTAGTTTGAAATTAAATAATACCTGTAAATTTAATATTTACTCATTAAAAAATAGGTACCTTGAGATTCAGATCAGTGTTAGAACATTTGCCAAGTTCATCACTTGTTTTATTCAATACAATGTTTGAAATTGTAGCCAGATCTATAAGGCAAGAGAAAGAAATAAAAAGGATATGAACCAGCAATGAAAAATTCAAATTATTCCTATTTGCAAATTTATTAAGACCTTAAAGATTCCATCCAAAGTCTTAGAGCTAAACAATCTAGCAAAGTACAGAGACACAAAATCATCATACAAAACTCAATGACTTGTAGCTGGAGAGAGAGTTGAGCTGTTGAAAACACATACTGCTCGTCCAGAGGACCCAATGCATTTCCACAGCAGGCATGTCAGGCAGCTCACAACTGCCTGTTACTCTAGCTCCAGGATGACCCAACACACCTTTGACCTCAGGCACTTGCATTCACACATACATACCCACACACAGTCACACATACATCTTCATAATTAAAAATCATATAAATATTTTCAAAATCAATACATCTTCAATATATCAATAACAAACTGTTGGAAAGAATTCAATAAAATGATCCCTTCACAATAACCTCAAAAACCATGTAATGCCTAGGAATAAACCTAACCAAAGATGTCAAGGGTGTCTATAGTAAAAAATATAAAGTGCTGAAGAAAGAAATTGGGGACAGTAAAAGATGGGAAGACTTTCCACACTTAAGGATTTGCAGAATTAAAATGATTAAAAATGGTGGCTGGAGTTAATGGCTCAGCAGTTAAGAGCACTGGGCTGCTCTTGCAGAGGAGCTGGGTTTGGTTCCCAGCATCGACATGGCAGCTAATGACCATCTGTAACTTAGGTCCAGGAGATCTGATGCTCTCTTCTGACTTCCATGTGCATCGTGAGCATGCATTCACTTACATACATACAGGCAAGATGTTTATACATGTAAAATAATAATAAGTAAAAATTTTTATGTGTATGAGTGTATTGCCTGCATGTATGTGAGTGCACTCATGTCAAGCAATGCTGCAGAGGTCAGAAGACGGCATCAAATTCCCCTGGAACTGGAGTTAAGGACAGTTTGTAGCCACCATATGGGTGCTGGGAATTGAACCCAAGTCTTCTGCAAGAGCAGTCAGTGCTCTTAACCATTGAGCCATCCAGCCCTATAAGTAAAACTTTTAAATCTCTCCAGCCCTATAAGTAAAACTTTTAAAATTACAAAAACTATTTTAAGTGGCCACATTGGGACTGGAGAAATGACTCATCAATTTAGGGCACTGGTTGCCCTTGCAGAGGACATGGATTCCATTACCAGCACCCCTGTAGTTGCTCACAACTGTCCATAAATCTGGTTCCAGGCGGTCTGACTTTCTCTTTTTGCCTCCACGAAAACTAGATTCTTACATGGTACACATACATACATGAAGGCAGAGCACTCATACATATTAAAAAATTCCTTAAGAAAATAAAAAGATGTAAAAATGGCCATATTATGAAAAATGATCTATAAAATACAATCACCACTAAAATTCCAAGGGTCACTTGCTATAACCTAGCACAGAGGAGGTGGGAGAACTGTGAGTTCAAGGCCTGCTTGAGCAGTCTAGCAAATTTAAAACTAGTCTGAGCTAAATCGAGACATCATCTCAAATCAAAAAAGGCTCTAACTAGCCAAAGCATTCTTAAACAAGAGCAACAATGTTAGAGCTATCAAATACCAACTTCAAAATATACCACAGAGCTGTAAGGAATACTGTTTGGAGTCAAAAAAAAAAAAAAAAGACAGATTAATGGAATAAAAAAAACCCAAAACACATACAAGTATAGCCATTTGATTCTTAGCAAAGTTTCCATCAATAGATGCTGGGAAGGGACATTTCCAGGTTCTTTAACAAATTTTCCTTGAAAATTGGATATCTACCAGGAGATTGAAACAAGATTCTAATATTTATCATAAAAATCAACTCATGTCTAAATTCATTACATACATGTTTGAAAGCATCAATGACTAAACAAATCAACTCAAAATGGATCCAACAACTTAAAAAAATCTGAAGCCTTGAAACTGCTAAAGGAAAACATGAGGACAACATTCAACATAGAGCAAGTGATAGGCACCTCTTTATGAACAGGGTTTAATAGCTCAAGAAATAATAATAAGAACATAAAAGTACATTTGTATGAAGTTAAAATGTTTCTGTACAACAAAAGAAAAAACAGAATGAAGAGGCAGCCTACAGAGTGGGAAAATAAATTTATGCTAGATATTAATCTAACAGTAGATGTGCAGGAAACATAGAGAACTCAAAAAATTAAAGATCAAATCTTTAAATGTGCACATGAATTGAGCAGATGTTTATCAAATGAAGGACAGATGGCTAATATTATTTAAAACATGAAAACATGTTCAACCTCTTCATCCATTAAAAAATAAAAATCAAACTACCTTGAGTCTCATCTTGTCCCAGTCAAAATGGCCGTGTTCAAGAAAAAGAAATCAAGAAAGAGGAAAGCCAGGTGTGGTGGTGCATATCTTTAATCCCAGAATTCTGGAGGCAGAGGTAAGTGAATCTCTGAGTTCAAGGCTAGCCTGGTCTGCATAGCGAGTTCCAGGTCAGCTGGAGCTGCAGGGAGACCCTGTGTCAAAAAGATGAGATAGAGAGAGAGAGAGAGAGAGAGAGAGAGAGAGAGAGAGAGAGAACAAGTTATTACAAACTGTAGAAAGGATTGCAAATTTGTCCAGGCACTATGAAGTCAGTGTGAAGGTTATTCATAAAACTAAAGAATGATTAGCATCAGCTGTACTGATCCGATCCTTTGTATATAATTGATAGAATCAGAGCCATCTCACAACAGTGATACCTGAGGCCCCAAGTCTATCATGACACTGTTCACAGTGTCTAGGCACAGAATCAGTTTAGATGCCCATCAACAGATGAATGGATTGAGAAAATATAGTTCATACACATAATGGAGAATTAGAGACTATGTAAGGTTAAATCTTGTTCCATGTAGGAAAATTGATGGGATGGGAAAATACTATACTAAGTGTCATTAGCTACACTTAGTCACACTAAAAACACAATTATCGTTAAGTGCCCTGTTTTCACATATGTGGATTTTAGGGCAAGAGAAAGGGTGACATGAATGCAGGAGGGGCATTATTATAGAAGGAAGTGACCAAGAAGGTGAGGAATTGAAGATAAGAGACAATACTGAGGTGATGTATGGGATCAGAGTGCATCGCATCACAGTGAAACTCACTGTTCTGCATGATATTATGCACCAATAAAAACACCAACAGGTTGTATCAGTTCCTTCTCACATTTCTGTGATAAAATAGTCTTGAAAAATACAACTGAAGGAAGGATTTGTTCTGTCTCATAGTTCAAGGTTACATAGCCTGTCCTGGCAGGGAAGTCACAGCAGCAGAAGCTTGGGGCACATGGTCACATTGTATCCATAGTCAAGAAAGCAGGGAGCAATAAATGCTTGAGTTCAATTTGCTTTCTCTTTTTTAGGCAGTCTAGGAGCCCAACTTATAGATTGATGTTGTCCACATTTAGGATGGATACTTGTACCCTGATTAACCTAATCTATTAGCATAATCACTCACAGGTGTGCCCAGAGGCTTGTCTTCTAAGTGATTGTAAATTTTGTCAAGTTGATTGTCAAGCTTAACAATCAGAAGTCCACCCTTTGTCAATTAGGCCTCAAAACAGATTATTTTTAAGTTCTAACCCTCAACTTCTTAGTCCCAAGGTTCATGGCAATCTCATAATGCAAAAATAATTCAGTCCATCTTCAAAAGTCCATGTAAGTCCTCATAGTATTTAATAGTTCTAACACCATTTATAAGTCAAAAGTATCTTCTGAAATTAAAGGTAACCATGTGAGACCAGTACAATTTTTAAAAAGTTAGGTGAACAAAAGATACATGAAAAAGCCATAGGGAATGAATTGGGTCTTATGTTGAGGTCCCTGATCCATAGCTGAGTTTTATGCACAGTGAGAGATAGAGATTGAGTAGCATTCTTCTACATGTCACTATCCAGTTTGACCAGCACCATTTGTTGAACATGCTCTCTTTTTCTCCAGTGTGTATTTTTGACTCCTTTGTCAAAAATCAGGCCCCAAATCCTGAATCAGATAAAGGAACAAATCGGGAATATATTGGAACTTATAGGCACAGGAAAGAACTTTCTGAACAGGACTCCTGTAGAACCATCATTAAGTTCAACAATTGACAAATAGGACTATGTGAAACTAAAAAGTTTCTGTATAGCAAAGGATGCCATCATTGTAGTGAAGAGGAATTCTACAGAATGGGAATAAAATCTTTATCACCTCTACTTCTAACAGAAGATTAGTGTCTAGGATATAAAGAGAACTCAAAAAACATCAAGAAGACTCCCACCCTCAGACCTCTTGAGGTAAGTCTATAGTGCAGCCCTCCGCGCTTTGACTCCCCAAGCCACATTCACCCTTCCATCTCCCCCACTGTTCTCTACTCCTAGTTTGGGCCCTGCGCCATTCCTAGTCTTGGGGCCCAAGACACCTGGGGAACCAATACTGCTTCCTGATCCTTTTCACCCAGAACAACTTAGTCCCTTTCTTGGGACCCAGGAGCACTGCTTCTGGACCTGGCCCCGCCCTCACCTCTCTCTGCTTCCCAGGACCTGCACCATCTGCTAACTCTCCTAGCCTGCACTCCCATCCTCAGACCTCTTTGGGTAAGTCTACAGCACAACCCTCCGCTCTTTGACTCCCCAAGCCACATTCACCCTTCCATCTCCCCCACTGTTCTCTACTCCTAGTTTGAGCCCTGCGCCATTCCTAGTCTTGGGGCCCCAGACACTTGGGGAACCAATACTGCTTCCTGATCTTTTTCACCCAGACCAACTTAGTGCCTTCCCTGGGCCCTAGGAGCACTGCTTCTGGACCTGGCCCCACCCTCACCTCCTTTTACTTCCCTGATCTTGCAAAACCCGCTAGGCTCTTTCTCGGGCTGAAAGCCTCTTTCTGGGGCTCCCTGATCCATTCTGGGGCTCCGAGGCTTACCTTTCCTCTCCCTGATCCTTTGCATCCAGTACAACCCAGCTACTCAATCCACTCCCTGGGATATCTTGGGACTTCTTCCCACCC
>NW_008351958.1:6146861-6147513 GCF_000622305.1 Nannospalax galili | reverse complement strand
TATGGAAACCCTCCCATTCACAATAACCTAAAAAAATCTCAGAGTAAACCTGACCAAAGACATTAAAGACCTCTACAGTGAAAATTTTAAATCTTTAAAGAAAGAGATTGAGGAAGACATCAGACGATGGAAGGACCTCCCATGCTCATGGATTGGAAGAATTAATATTGTGAAAATGACCATCCTACCAAGAGTCATATATAGATTCAATGCAATGCCAATCAAAATCCCCATGACATTTTTTACAGAATTGGAAAAAACTATCTTAAGATTCATATGGAAGCACAGGAGACCCCGGACAGCCAAAACAACCCTGAGAAATAAGAGCAACGCTGGGGGGACTACTATACCAGATTTTAAGCTGTACTACAGAGCTATAGTAATAAAAACAATATGGTACTGGCACAAAAATAGACCCATAGACCAATGGAACAAAATTGAAGACCCAAATATGAGTAATTGCAATTTTAGCCATTTGGTATTTGACAAAGGTGCCAAAAACACACAATGGAGGAAAGACAGCATCTTCAACAAATGGTGCTGCCAAACCTGGATCTCCACCCATAGAAGAATGAAACTATATCCTTATCTTTCACCTTGCACAAAACTCCAAGTGAATCAAAGACCTTAATATGAAACTGGAAACACTGAA
>NW_008351958.1:6110203-6144202 GCF_000622305.1 Nannospalax galili | reverse complement strand
GCCACTTTTGAAGGAGCTGTGTCTTTGCTCTGGAAACTGTTATTGGCTATGTTAAAGCTGTAGTGATATGATTATATGATTATTAAATAAATACTTTTTTAAAAATGTAGGAAACAGCATATTTTAAAATGGATCTTCTATCTTCTTTAAAGGGTAAAAACTCATCCAATTTTATGTCCTACAGGGCTTTTACTGAGTTCATTATTGTATGACTGTATTAATTCAACTGTGAACCAAAAAATTTACAGCCACCTTTGAATATCATTGCTAAAAATTTACAGCCACCTTTGAAAGAGATGTATCATTGCTCTGGAATGTGTTGCTGAATATATTAAAGCTGTAATGAAATGCTTCTAAAAAAAAATCTTGAAAATAAAATTTGAAAATAAAAAAAAAAGAGATCAGACTTAACAGGAATAAAGGTTCATGTGATTCGAAGAGTAAGCTTTCTGAAAAGAAAACAGAGTTTACTAGTTTTTGAAGCTGTCACCCAAAACTCCTATTATCTCTGGATAAAAATTTTACTTTGTTTTCCTCTGCCCTATATTTTTAATTTTATTGGGTTTTACTTCGATGTCTTCAGAGTTATTCTTTTAGTGCAATTAAGTTTCCAACTCTGTTGAAGAAGCAAAAAGATAAGAACTCAAATACTTCCCAATCATTTTGCATTCAACTTACAGTTTTCTCTCCACTGAGAACCAAGTCATTCTAAAGCCTCTGTGGATTGTATGATTGCTTTTCTGTGTTTCCTGAAACAATACAGAATGTTATTTCCTCAATGAAAAAAAAATCAAGAAAATAAACAACCAAATAAAAAGGTAGGGCAAGGAGCTGTGCAGGCAGTGCTCTAAAGATGAAACACAAATGACTGAGAAATATTTTTTAAAATGTTCAACAGCTTTAGTCATCAAGGAAATGCAGATTAAACCCACTTTGAGATTTCATCAAACCTACTTATAATGGCTTAAATAAAAAAAAAACCAAACGAACAAAAAAACCCAAACAAACAAGGATAAATGCTGGCGAGGATGTGGAGAAAGGAAAACTCTCATCCACTGCTGATGAGAGTATGAGCTGGTGCAGCCACTATGGAAAGCAGTTTGGTGATGACTCAGGAAACTTGAAATTTATCTACCATGTAATATGACCATAACACTCTTGGAAATATACCCAATGGACTCTGTACACTACTAAAGAAATATCTGTTCATCCATATTTATTGCTGCCCCTTTCATAATAGTCAGAAATTAAAAACAACCTAAATTTCCACTAACAATGAATGAATAATGGTGTGGTAAATGTATAGAATGGAATATTATTCAGGTCTTCAAAAAACAAAATTATGAAATACACAGGTAAATTGATGAAACCAGAAACAAATTTCCTGAGTGAGGTAACCCAGACTCAGAAAGATAAAGGCTGGATGCCAGCTTTGAAAGCTGATGTATGCATATTTCAGTTTGAAAACCCAGAGAATAAACTAATAAATGTCCATGGAGGTAGAGGGGCCTTCCTGGGAGGAGTGATAGAATTCAATTCAATTATATGAATGGAGAAAGAGAAACATTGTATAAAAAATTGAATGGAGTGGGACGGCAGGGCAGAGGAGAGAGTATGGGCAGAGATAAATAACACTAAAGGGTTTTAGAAAAAGTCCTATGGAAACCTAGCACTGTAGAAACTTCTTAAAGTATATGCATGCATATTATAAAAGAGATTAAAAGGAGTTACCTTATAATGGGGGGATATTACTCCTACTAGATATCATAGACCAACATAATAAGAATTCAATGCCAGAAATGGATACCCACTCTAGAAGCTGTTGACCAGGGATCCCATAGACCCTCAAACAATACTGGCCATTGCCCCTGCTCTTGGTTACCCCCAAAACTTGATGGTAAACTCTATTTCTAAAGATACCACATACATGAGCTGCAGAACAAACAAAGAAATCAAGCTGGTGCTGATTTCAAAGACTCAGCTCTACTGGCTAAGTTTCACAGCACTTGAAAATGCTATGCATGCTACTGGAAGGAAAAAATAGTCACCAACCTTACCCACCTGTGAATCCTGTGAACCACAAAAACAACTGGCCTGTAAGATGTACCCACTGGTGCACTAGTGGCATGAATACTATGGGAGTAACCAACAAAGCTTTCATTGGATTTAAGGTCCATTTCACAGGAATGGAACCATACCTTACATTAATATTGGGTTTAGGAACCTGAGGCTAGACAGGTCACAGGGCATATGGGAGAGCCTAATAGTTCTCTACTGAATAGTTATAGTATTAAACTGACTCCTAATGACTTATTATTATACCTATAGATTATTGTACCTCACAACTCTAACCAGAGAAGTTTCCTTGCTCAGTAGACGGTTATTAACACAGAAACCTGTAACTGGCCAATGTGAAGAGAACAAGAGGCTAAAGAGTGCTTATCCCTAAATTGGACATCTGTTTCGAACTTCTGACTCCCAAAGCTCAGCAATCATTGCAGAAAATGGGAAAGAAAAGATTGTAACAACCAAAGGTGGTGGATGATCACAGGAAGAAATGTTTTCCAGACAGCTTGTCAGTTGCTCATATGAACTCATTGCAATAGTGACAGCATGCACAAGTTCCACCTAAGCCAAAGCCAGAAAAAATCCCAGAATAGAACTGTGGAAGTGGGTAAGAAACCCAACTCTACCTGAGGAACTACTGGCAACTGATAGCTGCTGGAGGGAGAGACATTCTCTTTCAAGGATAGGACTTTTAGAAGGTAATCCATTTCCAATGGATGTACCCACACTGAAAGACATTTGAAGACACAAATTAGACATATATATATATGTATATTATATATATATATATGATGGATATTAGTGTACATTAAATTGGGTGAGGGCAATAAGCAGAGGTGTGGCAATGGGAGGGTATTTTAATATAATCAAATTATATTGTATTAAAATCATAAAAATTCAACAAAAAGCATTTTTAAAATAATGACAAAATAAGATAATCACTTAAAAAAAAGAAAGGTGACCTCCCTCTGCATCCCTGGATGGTCCAGCACCCAGCTTCCTGGGGCCAGTATTTTTCCTGGATAAGTTTGTCTGCGCCCAATGCGTCTAGACTCCCTGAGCTTTGTTCACCCTCCCAGGTCCCCCACCCCATCTCTCTGCCTAGTGTGGGTACTGGCCTACTTCTTCTCTTGACACCCCAGACCTCTGGACTGTCCTTTTAGCCCTGACTTCCCAGTGATTCCTGATCCTTTGCACCCAGAAGAACCCAATTCTTTGGTCTAGTCCCCAGGAGCCCTCAGGCTTGTTCCCTCCTCCACCTCACCTTTGCATACCTGAGACAGGCCCTAGCCCTAGGCCAGCCCAGCACCTAACTTCCTGAGGCCAGCACCTTTCTCAGAGGGATCCAGACCTTAGGAGAAAGCCTGAGAGCATCTTATCCTCACCTGACTTTGGGCTCTGTGAGAACTCCTGAACAGCAGGACAAAAGCCATCTGGCCTCGCCAATATAAAATCAAAAGAGAGAATCTGAAGCCTAGATAAACCAGCCTTTCATGCCCAATAAGGAAACCACAAAGACACATAAAATTTACAAAAAGAAGCAGACCTAAACTCAACAAAGGAAGGCTTGAGTCTCACACAAGAGTCTGAAACTACAAAAGAAATCCACATGTCAAAGTCACAGCGAAAAAATAATAACATGAAAACCAAATTAATATATCCTTACCAAGTACTAACAATCCTATAAAGTACAATGAGAACCCCCCAGAGATAACACAGGGCATGCAATTCAAAAGAAGGATTATAAACACAATAAAGGAATTCAGTGAATTTAAAGAACACACAAAGAAATCGAAGAACTGAAAAAAGATAGCAATAAACTTCTGAATTAATTCAGAAAAGAGTTAGAAATATTGAAGAATACTTGGGCTGAAATGAGGAAGAAAGTGAAACACTCAGTAAACCAATTAGAAACAAGAGAAAGCCTCACCAATAGGATGAATGAAATGGAAAACAGAATATCAAGACTGAAAGATAAAATGGACAAACTAGACCACTCAAGTAAAGGTTATGAAAAATTTAGGAAATCACAAGAATGGAATATGTAGGAATTATGTGACACCATAAAAAGACCACACTTATGAATCATAGGCATACAAGAAGAAGAAGAATCTAGGATAATGGTATGGACCAGATCTTCAACAGAATTGTAGAAGAAAATTTCCCAAAATTAAAGACATGCCCACACAAATACAAGAAGCACATAGAACACCAACAAAACAGAGCCAGAAAAGAAACTCTCCACAGCACATCATAGTAAAAACACTAAACATACAGAACAAAGAGAGAATACTGAAAGCTGCAAAAGAAAAACAAGTCACATGTAGAGAAAACCCCGTAAGAATTTCAGCTGACTTTTCAGTGCTAACTATGAAAGCCAGAATAGACAGGACCAAAGTATTTTCAGCTCTAAATAACCACAGGTGACAACCCACATTATTTTACCTAGCCAAAATGTCTATTATAGTTGAAGGGGAAAGAAAAATCTTCCATGACATAAATAAGCTGAAAGAATTCATGTCCACAAAACCAGCCATTCAGAGAGTTCTTAAACCAATACAAAGAGCTGAAGAAAGGAGCTACTATACCCAAGGATTTACAGAAAGAAACTTAATGAAGGTACAACTGTGGAAATGCATAGATACAAGAATGAAAACAGAAATCAAAACAACAGGAATCCATACACATCTTTCATTAATAACGTCAAATATCAACGGACTGAACTCCTCAGTCAAAAGACAAAGACTAGTTGAATGGTTTAAGAAACAAAACCCATCTTTTTTTTGTCTGTAAGGAACCCATCTCACTTTCAAAGACAGACACTACCTTAAGGTGAAAGGATGGAAAAAAAAATACACCAAGTGAATGGTACTCAGAAAAAAAAAAGCAGGCATTGCAATTCTAATATCTGACAAAATAGGCTTCAAACTAAAACTAATAAGAAGAGATAAAGACGGCCACTTCACTCTATCAAAGGAACAACCGACCAAGAAGATATTACAAACACAAGCATATATTCACCAAACTTCATAAAAACAACACTACAGCACTTTAAGATCCAGATTAACCCCAACTCATTTATAGTAGGGGATTTTAATACCACATTGTCTCCATTAGATAGGTCAACAGGAAAGAAAAGCAACAGAGAGACATCTGAATTAAACAATACCATACATCAAATGGGCTTAACAGACATCTACCAAATATTCCACCCAAGCACCAAAGAATATACTTTCTATTTTGTGCCCCATGGAGCTTTATCCAAAATTGAACACATACTGAGGCACAAGATAAGCCTCAATAAACACAAAAAGATTGAAATATTTCCATGCATTATACCATACCACAATCCAATAAACCTTAAAATCAACACTGGAAGAAACCCTAGTAACTACATGAACACATAGAGATTAAACAACACATTCCAGAATGTTGAATGGGTAAAATGAGAAATTAAGAAAGAAATAAAATTATTCCTGGAACTAAATGAAAAGGACAATACAATGTAACAAAACCTCTGGGATATGTTGAAAGCAGTCCTTAGAGGAAATTTATAGGTCTAAGTGCCTGCATTAAAATATCAGAAAGAACACAAATAAATGAATTAACATTGCAACTCCAGACACTTGAAAAGCAACAATAAATGAAACCCAAACCTAGAAGACAAGAAGAAATAACAAAAACCAGAGCAGAAATAAATGAAATAGAAACAAAGAAAACAATACAAAGAGTCAAAGAATCAAAGAGCTGATTCTTTGAAAAGATAAACAAGATTGACAGACCCCCTAGCCCAGTTAACCAAAAGAGAGAGAGAGCACCTCCAAATCAACAAAATCAGACATGAAAGGTGAAACATCAAAACAGACACCACAAAGATCCAGAATATTATGAGGAAATGGTTTAAAAACCTATACACTACTAAATTTGAAAACCTAAAAGAAATGGACAGGTATCTATAAGCATGGGAACCACCAAAACTAAACCAAAAAGAGATCAACAGCTTAAACAGACCCAGAACACATAAGGAAATTGGAACAGTAATACAAAACCTCCCAAATAAAAAAAGCCCAGGACCAGATGGATTTACAACAGAATTCTAGCAGTCATTTAAAGATCTATATCCAATACTTTATTCAAAAAGATAGAAATGGAGGGAGAACTTCCAAATTCCTTCTATGATGCCAGCATCACTCTAATACCAAACCTAGGGAAAGATACAACCAAAAAATTAAACTATAGACCCATATCCTAATGAACATAGATGCAAAAATTCTCAACAAAATACTTCCAAACCGCATAGAGACACACATCAGAAAGATCATCCACCATGATCAAGTCATCTTTATTTCAGAGATGCAGGGATGGTTCGATATATGTAAGTCAAAAAAATGTCATAAATCAAATAAATGGACTCAAAGTCATCTCAACAGATGCAGAAAAGGCCTTTGACAAAATTTAACATGAATTTATATTCAAAGTCCTAGAAGGAATTGGACTGGAGGGAACATAATTAAAGCCATATATAGCAAACCCACAGCCAACATCATTCTAAATTGAGAAAAACTGGAATCATTCCCATTAAAATCAGGAATCAGACAAGGATCTCTACTATCTACACTCCTTTTTAACATAGTTCTTGAAACTCTTGCAAGAGCAGTAAGACGAGAGAAGGAAATTAAAGGAGTAATAATTGAAAAAAGAAGATATCAAATTATCCCTTTTGCAGATGATATGATATTACATCTAAGAGATGCCAAAAATTCCACCAGAAAACAACAAATAAATAACACTTTTAGTAAAATGGAAGGTTACAAAATTAATCTACAAAAGTCTGTAGGCTTTCTATACACCAATAACAAGCAGTCAGAGAAAGAATACATGGAAACATTCCCTTTCCAATAGCCTCAAAAAAAAAATCTCGTAATAAACCTGACCAAAGACATTAAAGAGCTTTACAATGAAAATTTAAAAATATTGAAAGAAAGAGATTGAAGAAGACACCAGAGATGGAAGGACCTCCCACACTCATGAATTGGAAGAATTAATATTGTGAAAATGACCATCCTACCAAAAGCTATTTATAGATATGATGCAATGCCAATCAAAGTCCCCATGAAACTCTTCATAGAATTGGAAAAAAACCATCCTAAGATTCATATGGAAGCACAAAAGACCTGGATAGCCAAAGGAACACTGAACACTAAGAACAATGCTGGGAGGATTACTACACCAGATTTTAAACTGTATTACAGAACTATAGCCATAAAAAAACATAGTGCTGGCACAAAAATAGACCCATAGATCAATGGAACAAAATTGGAGACCCGATATAAGTATATGTAATTTCAGGCACCTGATATTTGCCAAAGAGTCCAAGAGCATTGATTGGAGGAAAGACAGCATGTTCAGCAAGTGGTGCTGACAAAACTTGATCTCCAACTGTAGAAGAACGAAACTCAACCCCTATCTTTCACCTTGCACAAAAGTCAACTCCAAATGGTTCAAAGACCTCATGTGAAGCCTGAAACTCTGAAACTCTTAGAAGAAAACATTGGCCATAACCTACAAGATATACGTGTAGGAAAGAATTTTCTAAACCAGACATCTTTGCTCAGGATCAAGGTCAAGAATCAACAAATGGGACCTCATTTCCTAAAAAGCTTCTGTACATAAAAAGAAGCAACCAAGGAAGTGAAGAGAAAACCTACAGAGTGGGAGAAAATCTTCACCAGCAACACATCTGAAGGAGGTTTTACATCCGGAATATATAATGAACCCAAAAAACAAAGAATCAAGAAAGGAAGTAACTCAATTAAAAGATGGGCTATGGAGCTGAACAGAGAGTTCTCAAAAGAAGAAATAAAGATGGTTAAGAAATATCTTAAAAGGTGTTCAACATCATTAGTAATTATAGAAATGCAAATTAAAACCACTTTAAGATTTCATTTTACCCCACTCAGGCTGGCTAAGATCAAGAGAACAAATGATACCAAATGTCGGAGAGGATGTGGGGAAAGCAGAATGTTCATCAACTGCTGGTGGGATTGCAAACTTGTACAACCCCTATGGAAAGCAGTGTGGAGAACTCTTCAAAAGCTAAAAATGAACCCACCATTTCACCCACTTATCCCACTCCTTGGGATATACACAAAGAACTCATCCTATTGCAAAGATTCTTGTACATTCATGTTTGTTGCTGCTCTTTTCACAATAGCTAAGAGATAGAAGCAACCTAAGTGTCTCTGAGTGGATAATGAAAATGTGGTTCATTTATACCATGGAGTTCTACTTGCCAGTAAAGAAACATGAAATCATGAAATTTTCAGGTAAATGGATGGAACTAAAAACAGTTACTATGAAGTGAAATAACACAGACTCAGAAAAACAAATGACGTATGTTCTCCCTCATATGTGGATCTTAGCACCAAATCCTTATAAGTGAGTATGTATCCATACATAACTACAGGAATCAGGATAATGAAAAGGAATCAGGGAGGTAAAGGAAAAGAAAGAATCTGAAAGAAAAGAACAGTAGGAAAAAGGTGTTAATAAGGGAGATATGGATAAAAATGGAGTTATTTTAATGGGAGAGGCGGTGGAGAGTTATACAAGGAAACTTGAAGATAAGGGAAAGAAGGAACACAAAAGAGATGGGACCATAGGAGAAGGGTATTATTAAGGGAGAAATGAGAAAAATGGGGGCACTTTAAATGGGGAAACCATGGTGCAAAATTTAGACAATGAGAAAAAGAAATAATGCATAGCTACTTTAAAAAATAAAACAGAGGGAACCATATTAGTTTAACAACGTACTGACAAATTATACATACAATTATCTCAAGGAACATAATATATGTCTAGTCAAGGTTTATCTGAGAACCTTTGGTTTTTGGCCAAGCTGTATCTACACAGCGCATGGTAATTAAAAGTACCCAACTGGTGGAACTAACCTTCTTGGAGTTTAACAGCCATACTTTGAGGCCTATACTAATCTGGTGAGAGGGATTTAAAGGACAGTTTTTGCTCCTTGCCCTCCAAGGTTAACTAAGTTCCAGGGGACTATGGAGCATCTCTCAAAATGTCCTGTAACTGTGGTTAGTCACCTGCCCTCTTGATCAAGGAGGCCATGGAGACCCCACCAGATGGACTTGAACCAGTGTCCAGTTTACAAAGAGGAAGGTCAGCACAAAGGAAACATTTCCTCCATGCTTCCAAGTGAAGCCAGCCATGGTTGAGTAGGACCTTTGACTTTTCTTCGCATAGATGGAACTGGTAAAAGAAAGGAGCCAGGGGCTCCTCCCAAGCCCAAGTAACCCCTGAGGAACAGATTCTCAAAGGACCTTAAGAGTAAAATTAATTGGTTTATTTGGGACAACTGTATGGTCTTACAAACCTAAAAGGAAAGTATAACCAAAGATTAAAGGGATCAGTATAATTCTTTAAGAGTCCAAGTGTATAACTAAAGGTATAATGAAAAAATGCCAGACTGTGACTTGTAATAATCAGATATATAGAGATTAGAGAAGCATGTGAAAACATCTAAGTGTTAGTTGTGTTAAAAAGGAGTTTTTCTGTATGAAATAGTACATTTTAAAATGAAATGGCAATCTTTTTTAAAGGTTAAAACCTCATTAAATTTTATGTCTTATAGGGTTTATGCTGAGTGCAATAATGTATAACTGTATTAATTCAACACTGTGAACCTGAAAATTTGCAGCCAGTTTTGAAAGAGATGCATTTTTGCCTTGAAAACTGTTATTGACTGTGCCTATGCTGTTGTAATGAAATGCTTCTACTAATTATGTGGCTATTAAATAATTTTTTAAAAAGTCGTAGGAGAATCTACTATTTTCTAAGTTAATTAAAAACTGTTTTTAAGTTTTACAGAAACTTTATTGAGAATTTCATACATGTATATAAGGTGTTTTGATCAAATCCATGCCCATTCCCTCCCTTCCAACATTCCCCCCTCTGAAGAGGTAACCCTAAAATCTTTTAAGGATTAGATACAACCTACCAAATACCTTCAACGTTTTTGGCCTTTGGAACAGAGTATGTTGCTAACAGTTCCAATGACATTTTGACTATTAGGCAAAAAACTGGCTACTTTTCTTTGGGGTCTTTTAACCCTAACTTCCTAGCCAATTCCTACCACCTCCTATTCTTATCACACCATCCCCTGAAAAGGTTACCCAAATTGCCAATAGGGAATGGGGACACAGACCACTCTGGCTTCTTCCATGCTGAACAGGGATGCAGGGTGAGGCAATTGGAGTACCCCTTCAGTAGGTCTATCTAAGACTCCCAAATTGCATAATTCTTGTCTCTAAGGGAAAAAGAAAGTCCTTGAATCTTGAATAGGAGATGTGAAGGAGAAGTAAAGGCAAGAGTAATTAGCATTACAAGTTCTAGACAGGGAACTAGAAAAAAATCCGAATAGGGCAATTTTCAAATGTTCATATGAGAGTCCATTGGAGTTTCTTGACAAGGGCTTCCCAAAGCATCCCTCTATTGGGTTCTTCCTCATTTTTCTTTTGTCTTCCAAGGCTAGACTAGTTGCCTGAGAAGAGTGGCTGGATACTCAGGTGAGGGTCCAGTGACCCTGCTTGGCCCTCCTTTAATGAATGAGCACAACCATCAACAAGCCCAATTGTAACTGTTGAGCGATCAGGCTTAGCTGAAGTCATGATGATTGTAGTTAACTTCATGCAGAAGGGACTGCTGTATAGCATGATCTTATTAAAAGGACCTGGAATTTAAAAGGATTGGGTGCTAGGAGCCACCATATGAGGGAGAACATGTGTCATTTGTTTCTCTGCGTCTGTGTTACTTCACTTAGTGTTACAGTTTCTAGATCCATCCATTTACCTGAAAACTTCATTATTTCATCTTTCTTTACTGCTTAATAGAACTCCATTATATAAATACACATTTTTGTTAACCAGTCGCCATTTGAGGGTTGCTTCCATCTTTTAGGTATTCTGAAAAGAGCAGCAATAAACATGGTTGTGCAAGTGTCTCTACAATAGGATGAGTCCTTTGGATATATGCCAAGGAGTGGTATAACTGGGTCATATGGTAGGTCATTTTTACTTTTTTAAGAGTTCTCTACACTGTTTTCCATAGAAGGTACATGAGTTTGCAATCCCACCAGCAGTGAATGTGTATTCCCTCTCCACATCCTTACCAGCATTTGGTATCATTTGTTCTCTTGATCCTAAGCAGTCTGTTTGGGGTAAGGTGATACCTTAGGGTGGTTTTAATTTGCATTTCCCTAATTACTAACAATGTTGAAGACTTTTTGAGATGCTTCTTAAGCATCTTTATTTCTTCCTTTGAGAACTCTCCATTTAGATCTTTAGCCCATCTTTTAATTGGGTCTTTTGGTTTCTTGTGTGTTTGTGTTTTGAGCTCTTAATATATTCTGGATGTTAAACCTCTGTCAGATTTGTCAATGATGAAGATTTTTTTCCCATTCTTTGGGTTTTCTCTTCACTTTTTTGATTATTTCTTTTGCTGTACAGAAGCTTTTTAGTTTAATGAGGTCCCACTTGTTGATTGTTGACCTTAATTTCTGAGCAACTTCTGCCTGATTTAAAAAATCCTTTTCTACACCTATATCGTGTAAGTTACTGCCAATATCTTCTTCTAATAGTTTCAAGGTTTCCAGTTTTATACTGAGGTCTTTGATCCATTTGGAATTGACTTTTATGCCAGGTGAAAGATAAGAATCTAGTTTCATTCTTCCACAGGTGGAGATATAGTTTTGCCAGCACCATTTGTTGAATATGGTGTCTTTCCTCTGTTGTGTGTTATTGGCACATTTTTCAAATATCAGGTGAATGAAATTGCATGTACTCAGGTTTGGATCTTCAATGGTGTTCCATTGATTTATGTGTCTGTTTTTGCACCAGTACCATGCTGTTTTTATGACTATAGCTCTGTCATATACTTTTAAATCTGGTATAATAATCCCCCCAGTGTTGCTCTTTGTGCCCAGGGTTGCTTTGACTATCTGGGGTCTTTTGTGCCTCCATCTGAATTTTTAAAAAAGCAGAAAAAAATGATTTGATGGAAGGTGCCCTACATGCATGAATAATGCCATTTCCTCAACCATGAGTTGTTAAACAAAAATCCCCATGTTTAGTGTACGATGATTTCTTAAGAGTTTCTGGTAAGGCATGCCCTCGAGGTCCCCCAAATAGTAGAGTCTATAACCATTCTTGTTTGCCTACCATAACTAAATTATAAGACCCTATTGCTGAAAACATTACATTCTTTGTTTGCAGGACATGGGGATATCAAGCTGAACTGAGATGGTAGCTTTCTCCCTGCTAACTAGCTTTCATAAAGCTGGAAATTGCTATATAGCCTACAGTGGTGAAAAGTGATCAACAGTCTCACCCTACCACTAACTCTATGAGCTAAAACGCCAACTTGCCAGGTAAGATAAACCCACTGGTTAAATAGTGGCAAGACTGTTATGGGGGTAACCAACTCCTCTCTGATTGGATTTGAGGTGCACTCCAAGGGAAGAATTCATAAAAGGTACTTTAAACCTAGTTAAAAGTTCATGCATGGGCTGGAGAGATTGTTCAACAGTTAAGAACGCTGAATGTTCTTGAAGAAGATCTGGGTTCAAATCCCAGCACCCACATGACAGCTAAAAACTGTCCATATCTACAGTTCCAGGGGATCTGAGAGCCTCTTCTGTTTTCCATGGGCATTGCACGACACGAGTGCACTTACCTCCATGCAGGCAATACATGCATACACATAAAATATTTAAAAAATAATAAATAAAATATATTTTTAAAAGTTCATGCCTGGAGAGGTCCCAGATCCTAGCAAGGGAACCTGCTGTTTTTGATGTAGTCAAACTGTCTTCTAAATATTCTTGCTTATACCCAGATTAATGCTGTTCTCAGCTTTGGTAAGAAAAGCTTCAGTTTGCAGTGGATAAGAGTTAATGCAGAGACTCAGGCAAGAATAAATGACTGCTGAGTGCTCATCTCTAAATAAGACATCTTTATCACTCCACTTAAAGCTCATCAAACATAGCAGAAGTGGTGACAGAAAAAAATGTAAAACTGAAGAATGGGAAGGAGTGGTATTAAATGTCGTTATTTGGATATAACATAGCTGATGAACCTATGAACTCACAGCAACTGTGGCTTCCTGCACAAGACCTAAGCAACACTGGGCTCATCAATGCTCCATCATAAATGGGGATATGATGTAGGTCCCACTGCTCTCTGAGGAACTATTGGTGGTTAACAGTTATGGGGGATGGGCAGTCATAATCTTCAGTGTTGTAGCCATTGGTAAGTCATTCTAGATCAATTAAATAACCCCTATTCATGTTCAATCAAACAACCCTAAGTGAATGAAGCATGTAACACACTTACACAAAATAATAGACATGAAAGTAGAACAGGGACTCTTGGATGAAGGGTTCAGTAGTAGGAGCAAGGAGATCATTGAAGATAATGGTGGTAATATGATGAAAGTACATTGCATATAATTGAAATTGTGAAATAACAAAAAGAATAATAACATTAACATGCAGGAGAATTGGAGCATAGCAAAAACTCACCAGACCAAAGAAAAACTGAAATTCATTAGAGAAAATACCAAATCCTACATCTCCATGTTTGGCATCTAGGGCTTATGATGGAGCCATCTGGACTTCAAAGGGCATGGCCAGCTTCAGTCCTGCAGCTCTACTGGTAATAGTACACAGAGCACTTTTCTTGGGCAAGCTCCACTGTGTGCCTGCAGCTCTTCTCAGGGGATGGCCAATGGTCCTGGCATCTCCAGCATCCTGAGGTCTTCGCCTTCACAGTTTCATGAAGTAGCCACCCAGGGATTATTTCCAGTGACTCTGATCCTACCATATATAGCCTGTTCTCAGCAGCTCTTTGGGAACATGAGACAAGCCTCCATTACCCCTTCAAACTTGCATCTTTAATGTCTACAAAACCAGTACCACATATAGAGTCATGCTGTGTACTGATACCAGCAAAAGATGAAGCTTATTACCCCCAGATTAAAGTTCTCTCTGCTTCTTTGAGCTTACCTGGGAAAATACTTTGGTAGGCAGTCATTTTCCTAAAGTAGGAAACTCATTCAGCTCCATCCTGAATTCAGTCTCTGTCAGTTGAAACAAGCTTGAGTTTTTCAAGTTGGAGACTTTAGTGGGAAGGGTCTTGCCTTAATGGCATTTTTCCTACCATCCCATGGCAAGGCAGGATGTTTCTCTTTTTCAGCACATGCCCTGGATGAAACTTTTAACTTAGTCAAGCTCTTTTCCTAAAAAAAATTACACAATTTTTATGTCATTTTTCCCAATGTTTTGCTTTTGCACTTTAATCCAGATAACTATAGGAAAACATTTATGACACTGAATGGTTTCCTGTCTTGAAATGTCCTCCATGCCTCAAATTAATTCATTGCCTTTAAATTCAACTTTACTCAGGTTCTTAAGCTATGGGCAGAATGAATTTTCTTTTTCAAAATATCATGAAGATTATTCCAGTTCCTGAGAGTCCCTGTTTCCTTCTGAAGCGTCAAGAATCAAACCTCTACAGTTCTCTTTTCTCTTGGCTTTCCTGCTTTCCAAGTTCCTACCAGAATTACAGAGAGAGTTCTGTATCAACTGCTTCTGTAGCCTAGCTACAAAACTTTCTGAACTCTTTCACATTCCCCTGCAAACCATTTCAAAAAGCTTAAGAACCACACAGCAATGTTTATCACAGCAAGGCCCCACTACTTGGTACCAACTTTCTGTATGTGTTAAGTATCTCATTGCTATGAAAAAATACCTTGAAAAACACAGCATAAGGAAGGAAGGATTTTTTTCTGGCTCACTGTTTGAAGTTTCAGTTCATCATGGCAGGAAATCAGTGTCAGGACCAGGAGGCAGATGGTCACATTGCATGCACAATCATAATGCCTAACACGAATGCTTGCACTCCAAAAACTTTCTCTTTTTTTATGCACTCTAGAATTCCAGGCCCTGGAATGGTGCTTCCCAACTTTAGGACTTTTTCAACTCAACTAACCTAACCTAGATAATCCCTCACATAATGCCCAAGGCCACCCTGCTCTAGGTAGTCTCTCATGGGTAAGGACAGAGGCTTATCTTTTTTGTGATTCTAGATGTTGTCAAGATGACAATTAACATTACCCATTACACGGGTCCCCATAATTTTTACATCAAAAAGCTTTAAATAGAAACATTTATGTCAACAATTTATGCCAAATTATGTGCACAGGGTGTTTAAATAAACTAGGCCATATATATTTAATCAGTTAGAAAACCAGCAGTGAAGTAAAGCTATATATATATATCATCTCTTTGATTAGAGTTCAATTCTATGATTGCTTGGATATAAGCTAAATTTAATTTTGTTCTGCTCTATTCGCAGTGTCTGAAGAAAACTGTGTCAACTTAATACATGAATGGTATGAAAGGCATTATAAATATTTCTAAAATTGGCCAGGCATGGTGGTGCACACCTTTAATCCCAGCACTCGGGAGGCAGAGGCAGGCGGATCTCTGTGAGTTCAAGGCCAGCCTGGTCTGCATAGTAAGTTCCAGGACAGCTAGGGCTACAGGGAGACCCCATCTCAAAAAGACCAAAAAACAAACAAACAAACAAAAAACCAAATATTTGTAAAATTATAAAAACAGTTTTGAATATTAATGAAGCAACTCATTTTAATTATTTTTCTGTTTTTATTTAGAAAGTTAAGTAAAACAAGTATCACAGTTTAAAATATTTTAATCTCACTATAATTCAACATTTTAAAAAAACTACCTATTTTTGATTTTAAACAATAAAATTTATAAAAATAATTTTACATTTATAAAATGAATTATTTCACAATAAATTATTTATTTCTATTACCTGAAAATGTGTATTATATAAAAGTAATAACTTTCTTTAACAATATTCTGAAAATATCCTGAAAACATCAATTTTTTTATCCAGAATCTTTTGGCAGTTCTCATATATAAAAATACTATAGTACAAATTCCCTGACCATAGTTATTAAGACAAAATTATTAGTTAATAATTTCTCAAACATATTTGCTTGCTAAATTTTTGTGGCTAAATTATTCACCAAAAATATACTTCACATTTTACATTTTAAAGTTATTTTCTAAGGCCTGAATGCCCATGTGCCCCGTTATTCATGTTGAAGCTTAGCCACCAGTCTGATGATATGCAGAGGTGGGAATGCAGGGAAGTGACGAGGTCCTGAGTGTGGAGCCTATGTTATGAGAACAGTGTTATTAAAAAAGACTCCCACGAACACTGTTAACAAGACACCATGTATAAATCAGAGACAGAATCTGCTAGTGCCTTGCTCTTGGCTTCCCAACATGCACAGCTAGAGAAATACATTTCTGTTGTTTATAATTTTCCCAATTTATGGCATTTTGTTATAGTTGCCTAAATGGACTGTTTTTAATATCTTCTGTGGGAATAACATTAAACCAGTAAACAAAAACCTATAGAAGATAGTTGCATTTGTAAAATTTGAAAATTTTCCTATTTCATGAAACACACCAAACAAATTTTCAAGACAATAAGAGTTAATAAACTTTCCTCTCGCTTTGCCTCTTCTGCTGTTTCTGTTTCTTTTCCTCCCCATTCCTTCTTCCCTCCCTCCACCAATGATACATTTTACAGTTTCACAAGGATGACATTTGAGAAAAGATGATTGCTTCTGTTAAGCCACTGACAGCTTTCACATTTCCACTGTAAGATTTCAGTTTCAATTTAAAAGCAAAGTTAGTTAACACCAACCTAATATTTTTATTTGTAAATGTAGGTGGGAGTTATAACTCATAATTTAAGAAACTGTGAGGAGCTCTGAAAATTTTTAATTTAAAATCTTACATTTTGAAATATTTTTTTCTTTGACATATATTAAAATATTCAATTCTATATATTCATATAAAATATATACATCTATATATTCAACCAGTTTCCTATTTCAGTAAACACACAAAGGAAGGATGGAAGGAGAGAAGGAGGGGTGAAGAGAGGAAAGAGCGAGAAAGAGAGAGAAAGAGAGGCAGGCATTAATGGTTCTTGAGGGTAGCCAATAATTAACTTTTTAAAAATAAACTCCAGCTATGGGCAACATCAAGTATTTGAGCTACAATGAACTATGCTCCCCAGTTTAAAATTAGATGTTCAATATATTCCTATGCTGATAAATTTTTTAATGCCTCCTAAGACATTGAACTTTTTATTTTCTTTAGTATTTTAAGGAGACTTGTGAAAAGTATAAAATTGGTCTCTAACTCACATTGCAAATACTGCAACAATTTTGCACTCATTGCTTATATTTACAAATATGACATATGTTATTGCATCTTCAGCCCACTGTAAATGCTCAAAGACGTGCCATGTATTTCTTTCTGAAATACTCCAAAGATATAATCTCATTAAAGCCAACCAGAGCTTGGTTTGCACTGGCTGATTTACTCTAGGTTTATGAACTTTGGAAATAGTCTTTAAACCCTCAAATCAGTGGTTTCTTTATTAATTGAAGAGAGAAATTAATGCTTCTTCCACAGGGGTGTTGTGAGGATGAAATATTGAGGCACAGCTGCAGTGGATGACTTGTTCCTCAGTGTCATTCTCCCACAGCTGCACAGCTTGAGCTGACACAGGTCCAGGTAGAAAGACAGCCCCAGCTTCCCTGGTAAACAATGACTGGACTGGGGGAGGGAGGGGAGAGAGAGAGAGAGAGAGAGAGAGAGAGAGAGAGAGAGAGAGAGATGTCCCTTTTGATTCAGCCAGTTTAGGATTTGTTATACTTTGATTTGTATCCTAATTGAAAGAAAGAGTGTGTTGTACCCCAGCATACAGCTTCAAATACAACTTTCAAAGAACTTCCAGTCATCCTTGCAATGGTGTTTTCTCGTTTTCTGAATTTAATATAGGCATATTTAACTGTGGGCCATAGAACGCCCTGAAGTGATTCTTTCTCAAAGAAATGCACTCTGTTCTACAGTCGCTGCTTTCCTTTTCTAATCTTCAAGCTTAGAATTTATTTTTTTTAAAAAAAACTTTGGATGATTTTTGTATTAACTAACATTTTTGATCATTCTTAACTAAAAAGAATACTTAGTTCTGCATCATACCACAATAAAGCAATTATTTACAGATTTAAATTAATATTATGCAAACAAATTAAAGTCGTACATAAGATCCATCTGTCATATTACCCATTTGGGGACAGTGTAGGGGCAGTTGGAAAAATACACTATACAACTTCAAACTCAAATATACATTGGTTGCATGTAAAAGTTGTACACTACAGCAACAATAAACAAAATGCGTTTACAAACAAGAAAATAGGAGAGCATCATATAACAGCACCATGAAGACGCCTCCGTTGAGATTGCTGGGAGTACCGTCCTCAGACAATTCAAGCCCAACATGATTCACATTTATGCAGTGCCACTCGGAAGTCAGCATGTTCTCACAGTTGCTTTTGTTTGGAGAGGGACTGGTGTGAAATAACCGACGCTTGGTTCGCAGCGATTTTGTACTGTTCTTGTCCAGAGCCTTGCGGCGGGGAAGGGAGTGGGGTCTCAGGAGTTGCTGAAAAGGAATCAGAGAATTGTAAGTGACGGTGATAGTTGACCTGCGGCACCCCATGAAACCCTACATAAGGCCAACATGCATTATTATATTTTGGTTAAGAGGTCACATATAAAGTATTGATCTGTGTAATGCATTATCAGTCCGTTAACATATTAATGGAGAGGCACTCTCACCCTCTCTCCCCAATTACAACTGATCAGTGATAAATCATGCAAAGTAATCGTTGCTGTCACTTTAAGATGTTTTCTGCCTTTCTTAGTAACATTGACGAGCCTGAATTCTTCAAAAAGCCCCACAGAAAGAAGTTCATGAAAAAATTAACAGAATGTTAGTTTTCCCCAAGTATAAGAAACAATCTTCTTAGCATTTGCAGTCAAAGTCACCCATAAAATTAAAGGATTTAATTCAGTTTGCATTCTACTAGTTCATACATGTTAGATGATCTAAAAATTAAAGTTAAGTAACTTTGTAAGTGTTTTGAAATCTAAGCTGCAGTCTCTAGATTCTGAGCACTCTGCCTTGTTGTTTCCCAATCTTATTTCAATTGAGCTGGCCTGTCTTTCCCCCATTCAATGCAAAGAGCAAACATGATTAATTGAATAGAAAGTAACTGAATATAAAAAATTGAATTGAATGAAGGAAACTCAGTTTGAGTACTTCATTGTGCAAGAAAATGTTTCTTTCTGTTTTGAATTCTACCGTCTTACAAAATAATCTGCAAGTTATTCTTTAATTTCAGAAAGCACACTATTTTAGTACTCATGCTTATTATGTATGTATTTAATAGTGCTAAGAGAAAATGCTTGATCAGATTGGAAACCAGAGATTTCACTCTCTGTTTTTAAGAACTGTCTATTAAAAAAAAAAAAAGAATAATCTCCTCTTCCTGATATTACCTTATACTTTATATTATTCAAAATATAAATTACATTTTAAATGCAGTATAGTTGAACTTAAATATGCAAATTTGCTCCTCAAATTATTTCATTTTTAAAAAAGATTTATTTATTAATTTCTTTATTTACATGACTGTTCCGCCTAAGAGCATGTATGTGCACCACATGCATGCAGGTGCCCTCAGAGGCCAAAAGAGGGTATTGGATCTGGAGCTGGAGCTGGAGTCACAGCTAGCTGTGAGCTGCCATGTGGGTGCTGGGAACCAAATCCAGGTCTTCTACTAGAGTTGCAAGTGCATTTAACCACTGAGCTATCTTTCCAACACCCCAGTTGTTATTTTTCATTTAGAATAGATTTAAAATTTTAGTGGCCTTCTGTAAAGACAGAGAAAATACTGGAATTTTAATTGAATGAATTTAATATCTTGCTTGGAGTACAAACTGTTTCCAATGAGCATGAGCAAATCTGAGTTTTCCTTTGTGAGTCTCATAAGTATTGTTCTGAAAAGGAAAACATGGAAATAGTGATGATGCAAGTCTTAAAATCCTAGTGTGATTAAGTTCTTAAATTACTGAATACTTCTTTTAAAAGATGAAGGATTCTACTGTCAGTCAAGTCGTCAAACTCCCTGGCTCATTGATGCTTATAATGTTTAATGTGTTGCTGAAGTGTTTTACTTTCTGAGTTTATAAATAACCGATATCTAAAAAACAAATTCCGTAGGCTTTCTGGCCACATTGGTCTCTCCTTTCTCTCTACTTTTACTCTTCATTAAATGAAACATAACATTACGGGGGCGGGGGAGGCCAAAAGAGAGGTGAGTATGATTAAAGGTCTCTATATACATGTGAAAATGTGATAACAAAATCCGTTATTTTGTACAGCTAAAATTTCCTAATAAAAAGTATGGGGGTTAACAGTATTTTCCAAGAGAGTCCATCCCAACCATGGACTCTCTAAACTAATGCCATTCAAATACATTGTGATCCACAGAGGAAATATACTACATTATTTTAGAACATATAGTTTTTTCCTGACAATTTCTTTCCTTTTCAGAGAATCAATCAAAGCCCTTTCAGTGCTTGTTCTAAAGGACAGAATGATAACAGGTCATTCTATGGCTGCAACTTCCTGTCCATAAACTAGCAGTCCAGTGTTATTCCCTGAATTGTGCCACTGTATGGAACATTTGAGTGCACTGACATTATAAATAATTATTAAAGACTATTGTAAATTCGGCAAAGAATACATGAATGCATGCAAGTATATCACAATAATTCATGTCAGTGCTGTATGTTATCTGGGTTTGGCATTCAGAGGCAATAAATCAAAGGTAAGTCTGGGATTAGTAAATATAAATTCATAAGCAATTCTTTTCTTTTAAATATAAACTATCTCTCACAGACTACATGTTGAAGTCTTGGGCTCCAACTGGTCATGTTTGGGAGGTGATGAGAAAACTAGCTGAGGAGGTAGATCTCTAGGGAACGCTTCTAGAAGGTATCTTGCTCCTGCCTCCTGCCTCTTTCTCTCTGATTCATGGCAACTATGAAATGAGCGGATCTACTCAATTAAACCCTCTCTACCATTGTGCTCTGATTCACCACAACCCCACAGTGAAGAGCCCATAAAACATGTGCTAAAGCTCAGAAATCATGATCCAAAACAAATATTTTCTCCTTCTAAGTTGTTCTTCTCTGGTGTCTCTTACAATGATTAAAAATTTGTCCAGCATACAATTATCGATCAACTCTAAATGTTTTGTCAAAAGAACTTTTTTCCCCAAATTGTCTTAGAAAAATAGAATGGTAGATAAAGTAGCTGCTAAAAAATGCATAATACTTTAGTAGCTTTAGTTCTAAAGAATTTGGAGAAGTAGCCCTATCTTGCATAGTTCCGATATGCAGGAATTTCAGTTATGATAGCTTAGTTACACGGCACCACTCCCAAAACAATGTGATTTAAATTTCAGTCACTGTGGTAACTCACTCATCCATGAGTACCTGCATAAATGCAATTTTACTTCCATTTTTTTCAGTTTAGAAACTGCTTCCTAGTGATGAGTCACTAATCCCGTCACATCTTTCTGTCTGAGCATGCATGACAGGTAGTGGCATCTTTTAACCAGTTCATACCGACAAGAAAGTATGTAGTTGTACTCTTTGTCTCCCAGGGATGAATTCATGTAAGTGTTTACAAATTGGATAATTGAAAAGAGAACTGAGCAATGAACATGAACTGTAGCAAAGAAACAAAAACTAATGCTAGAAGTAAAATCCAAGTTTCCATGGAGGCAGAGAAGTGGCTAAGTGGGGGCTGCAGATGCTGCTGCTGTTTGTGTCTATAAATATGCATCAAGGGACTTAATGATGAAACACCTGTCCATGGAAGTGGAGAAACTCAATGTGAGAAGAACAAGGATCTCCCAAAGAAAGTGAAATCAGTAAAAAAAAAAAAAAAAAAAAAAATCACATTAAACAAATTTTCATCTCCACTTCAAGACAGTGAACACACAAAGGATAAAATGTGAAAGGGAAATTCAAAGTTCTTGAGAAATAAAAGTCACCATCTCACAGGAGAAATGTTCCCTAACCTATGTAAGATGGCAGCAAATATGTTCCAAATACTCTGCAACTTTTTTATTTCTTTTATCTATTTTTATTTCTCTGATGCTTCAGTGTTTTTTCCCACTTTTTCTACACATTTACAATCTATAGTTAAGAAAATTCTTACTATTTTTCCAATTTTAGAGATCACAAGTAGCCGTGAACTATCTCATCAATTACTAGAATTTCTTTGTATGGGTTCACCTTTTTAAAAAACACATTTTATTTAATATTTTTATGTGTATGAGTGTAGTGTCTGCATGTAGGTAAGTGCACCTGTGCCATGCAATGCCTGTGGAGGACAGAAGAGGCTGTTGGATCCCCTGGAACTGGAGTTATGGACAACTGTTAGCTGCCATGTGGGTGCTGGGATTCGAACCTGGGTCTTCTGCAAGAACAGCTAGTGTGCTTAACCACTGAGCCATCTCTCCGGCCGTGGTTTCACCTTTTATGGCCATTTATTGGTCCTATACCAATATGCATGCAAAGCTGTAACTACTTGTATGCTTTATGCTTCCTAAACCTAAGGAATACAAAGATTTAGGTTCTCACTTCTCCAGTTTGGGACACAAATTCATACCTACAGAGAATAACTGACCAGTTGAGTATTTCAGTCTCAGCTGAGTACAGTAGGGCAAATTCTACCCTGGGTTTGCAATTCCTGGGTGCTAATAGATGTGTATCTCAAGTTATAATTTTCCTCAAATAACTAAACTTAAAGATTTCAGAGCAGAAATGTTTCCCAGATACTTACAGATCTGATCTGTGTGAACCAGTGTGGACATGGGGCCAAAAAGTACAGTCTGCCCAGTTAGTGGATCTTGAGATAGATGTGGGTGCATTGGGTGATGGACATGGCCGCCATCATTGGCAGCACCTGTAGAAGACAGAGATGCTCACATCAGTGACATTTGTCAGAATAGCAGCTTCACCTTGACACGTTTCCATTGACAGCTTGACTAGTGTTATTTTTTGCAAAGTAGTTCTAGAAAATTCAAAAATACGTTGACAGAATCACTGCCTTGTTAAGGACAGTGTCAGCTCTCACTATACATTGGAGAGATGGATATTGTGTCAGAAGTCTGTGTATTAACAATGGGCCTTGTGTACTGTTTCCTGGAATCATTAGAATTTCTGTCTGTTAAGGCAATTTCAAGAATCACTTGCCTCAAGTTTATAATATTTGGAATTACTCTAATAGCAAGTACAACTTTTATTTTGGAATGATATTATTAGGAATACATTAAACTAAATCACAGAAAACTAAAAATAAATTCAGTGACTTCACAAGCAGATTTAATTTAAATCAGAACATAAAATAAAGACTTTCCTAACACATTCCCAACATTGTTGCTGCCCTGAAGGCTCACTTTATCCCTCCTATTTTATGCCAATTAATTCATTCAGGAGCAAAATGTTCCTATTTAAGCCATTTAATCCATATAAAGGCTATGCTGCAATAGCTCTGTTCTTGAAGTTTTCAAAAAGCTAAGTCCTACTCCAGGCATGGTGATGCACACCTTTAATTCCAGCACTTGGGAGGCAGAGGCAGGCTGATCTCTGTGAATTCAAGGCCAGCCTGGTCTACAAAGAGAGTTCCAGGCCAGCTGGGGCTACAGGGAGACTCTGTCTCAAAAAGGAAAAAAAAAAAAAAGCTAAGTCCTTAAAAAAAATCACTGTATACTTTCACAGACCCTAAAAGCAGGGAATACATTTCTGTTTAGCACTTATGGGACAATCTGAGGGTGGAAGTCAAAGGGGTTGTACCCAGGAACTAGGTCGAAGTCTGACAAGAATGGGCATTTGAATCTGTTCAATCACTTTTACCTTCCATCAGGTTGTGCAGACTTTGTAAGTGGAACAAATGAGATTTCTTATGTCCTGGTAGAAGACCCAAAGGAGGAACAGATGGGAACAAACAAAAAGTGGAATAACTGAGGGCCCAAAACAAAGGGCAGTCTTCTAACGTCAGTATCATGATGCTATATCAATTAAGAGAAAAAACTTCTGTGTGCTCACCACCCAGTAACATTTCCTGAAGGAGGTTGTCGATTTTGACCATGCCGAAGAGTTTGACGAACTGAATTTGTTCAATCATCTGCCAGGTGATGCTCTGCAGCGTGGGCAGCAGCAGCAGCAGCTCCCCGAACCTGCCCCTGGAGTCGTACTGCCGGTCATTGATGTAGTCCTCCAGGCTGATTTGCACCTGGAAGCGCATATTCTTAATTTTCAGTGGGTCGCTGAGCCCCTTTGCATCTGGTAAAGAAATAAGCAAGTGCGTGCTGAAGAGATCATTGAACGAGGGCATGAGAGTAAATGCTCTAAGATGAAGAAAGGCATTTAAAAACCAACCTGGATCAAAAAACACAATGGCCTTCAGACAGGCATACTCATTGTCATCCACCTGGATTTCCTGGAAGGGTCTAACCAGCTCATCCAGAACCCGGTTGGCCACGCGGCTGACCTCCACCTCACAGCTGTTCCGGTGAATAACATAATTGTTTCCTGGGAGAAAATGAAGAATTAGCTACCTTCTCTGCTGGGCTGCTGAATACTGTTTTTATGTATCGGTGTTCAAAATGGTCTGTTCTAGAAAGAATAGCATAGATAACTTCACCCCTCCATAGCACTGAGCTACTGAGGTGAGAACCTCAGAATGCTCAAAGGATCAATAACAGTGATAATGTGCTCACATGCATTTTAACAGCCCCAGTCACTGGTGATAACAAAAAGTACAGACTCATAATCAGCTAATAATTGACAGGGAGAATTGACCGATAATGATTAGCCGTCCTCTGTGTCAGACATCTATTAGTGCCTCTCTTATTAATGAGTGTTAGCACAAATCCTAAAGAATCTTCCGTACTTAGAGTGGATTAAAAACAGCACCGTTTGGTACTCTAGCCATGTGGAGGGAGAACCACTGACACAGCTTAAACAAGCTTAAGTAAGGGAGAAAAATTACCTGATGTAATTTCATGAGTTGCCTTATAGTATATTCTCTCCTCTTGGGCTTCATCCTTTCTTTTATCTTTTTATCTATGTGTGTGTGTGTGTGTGTGTGCGCGTGTGCGTGTATGTGTGTATGATGTATGCATATGATGTGTGTGTATATGTGTATGATGTATGCATATGATGTGTGTGTGTGTGTGTTCATGTGCATGAATGCGGGCATATACTAACCACAACATATGTATGGAAGTCAGAAGAAACCTCAGGTGTGAGTTCTCACCTTCTACCTTGTTTAAGACAGGCTGTTTAAACGATGTTTAAACAGTGTTTGCTGCTCTGCATGCCCATGAGCTTCTGAGAATTCTCCCTCTTCTGCCTCCCCTCTCCCAGTAGGAGCAATGGGATAACAGACACATGCTACAGCGCCTGGCTTTACATGGGTTCTGAAGATTCAAACTCACATCCTCATAATTCTATGACATGCACTCTACCCATTCAACCATCTTCTTAGTCTCCTCTTCATTGATTTCTTTAAATACAGGTAGTTTGACCACTTTCTGGAGCTGAATTCAAGAGAGTTCAGAAATTTGATAGATAGCAGATCTACCTAATCTCTCCAGATCTACCTTTAACATTCTCTGGCTGTAATATGATGAGTATTTGTCATAGCTTCTAAAATAAAACTGGATTAATATTTCCTGGTTCATATGGGAAAAAAAGCATTTCCTTAATTATTCTACTTCAGGTAAAGATTATTATTGTAGTTTGGATCTTAGCTGTCCCCCAAAGGCCAGTGTATTGAACTCTTAAACCTTAATCCATAGCACTATTTGGAAATGGTGAAACCTTCAAAAAGTGGTGCCTAGAGGATAAGAAGTCACTGGAGTTGTGTTCCTGAAGGGAATCTGGGAACCCTGGCCTTTTCTCTCCGCTTCTCATTCACTCCCTCCCTTTCTCTTCCCTTTGCTTCCCCTTCCCTCCCTGTCTCCTGGACACCTTGAGTTGAGCTGTTTCCTCCGCCATATATTCCAGCCATGATGTTGGGTGCTGCCACAAACTCAAAACAACAGGGCCAAGCAGGTATGAATTGAAACCTCTAATACTGGGAGCCACATAAACTTTCCATCTTTTTAAGTTGATAATTTCAGGTATTTGGGCACAAGAACCTTCAATGGTAAGGTAATATGTTCAAAACATTCAGTGTAGCCAAAAACTTTTCTCTCTGCTTCCACTCGGTTTTCTAAGACACTCCTCTTGTGTTATTTTAGCCCTCTGTCTGCATCCTACTTCTGCTGCTTCTAACATTTCTACCTTTCAGAATTCTTCAGATACTGCCACCAACTTCTTTGACATGATTATTTTACAGTATGAGCCATGAGGCCATAGGAAGTGCATTCCTATACAGTAAGCAGGCACTGACAGAGCAGGAAAACACTTTGGGATCCCACAGGTGGTCATTTAAGTTCCTGAGTCTTTGTATCCATAAAACTTCAACAGATTTCGGCATTAGGTTTATGGAGCAAAATCTCTTTTTCATTTTAAAATTTCAGTGCTCCCCTATCATGTGACAGTACCATGATCTTGCATGTAATTATAACAAAAAAGAAAACAGAAAACAAACAAACAACAACAACAAAAAAAATCAGGGCCAGAAAGATGGCTCACTGGGTAAAAACTCTTGCCACCCAGCTAACAACAGGAGTTCCATCTCCAAGACCCACATAGTAGAAGGAAAAACTCACTCCAGCAAGTTGTCCTCTGACTTCCACATAGGTGGCCTGCTCCACTCTAGGAATGATCCAGAGTAGAGTGAGGACATAATGAATGACCTGCACTCTGTGAAATCAAAGCACTGTTTCCCAGTAACTGAGTGCTTGGTGCATGTGGAATAGATCCCACATATTATTGTAAGGATAAAATATGCATAATTTATTCTTAAATTAAAAAAAAAATCTTACCCAAAAGCAAAATGTCTTTATACATCATGGATCTCTTTGTAGCTCCAAGCAGTAAGTGTTCCCCTGCGTGAGCTCTCAACAGGGCCACCTTAATGAAAGATTGCAAGTTTAACAATTAGTTACAAAACATAATGGTTAAAAGACAGCACATTGTGAGTCTCATTAACTTACAGTCTTTTCTAGCCTGGCAGTCTTCTTATTTTTTTGGTTTTGTTCTAACATCATATAATAATCATAGGTACTTATCATTAGGATTTATGGATTTGTATCTTAGCAGGTCCAAAGCATTTGCTTTTGAAAACTAGCACAATGGCCACAGAGAAAAGCAGACCACCTGATTTTGAGAGAAGCTGAAGGAGGCAACAAGTTCACATCCCAGCTCCGCCACTGATTCCCTGTCTAACTTTGCATAAATTTCCCAGCATGTTTGAATTTCATTTATTTTCATCATTGGGAGAATCACCAATAAAAATTATCTTCAAGTATACATATGAAAACTAAATGTTAAAATATGTATAAAACATAACTTTTTACAAATAAGTTAACAAGCAAAGCATGGGCTTGTAGGGGGAAGAAAAGGAACTTTTTTTGAATATTTTAAAACACTGTGGTTAATTCTCTCAATGTGAATTGACTGAATTAAATGACTAGGTTCTAGATTGAGCCTCTCACTACAGCAGGAAACATCCCACCAATCTTCATCTTTACCGGGGATTCACACTACGTCTCATCACTAAGAACCAGGGGAAACATTTCAGTTGTAGCACATTCCATATCACATAGGTTCTCCTATGCCTTCTGCACAACAGTAAATGGTATCAGCTACTAAAGTGTTTGCTTACATCCAAACATTAGTCTATTCTGAGTCTTCTCCAAGCATACTGCAACCCAGTGTTGCTTATTAATTTGTAAGCCAAATTCATCCACTGCCTTCTATCTCCAAGGCTTCACCTCTGGTCCAGGACTGGTTGTTTGTTTCCTGGACCACTCCCACCCATTCAGTTTGTTTTCTTGCTTGTTTTCTATGTCCTCAATAAATATACATATATATATATGCTTATATATGTTATACTTTTAGTATACAATATATATTACACTACAGATCATTCAGTATAACACCTCTGCTGAAAACATTTCAGTGATTTCATACTGTCCTTTAAATAACATCCAGATCATGGCCTCACAGGGCACAGAGAATGTGGGACATTATCTGCTTTGCCTACTGCTGCCATGTCCCTCTTTATCTTGAGTACTCATTGTTCATTCTGCTCCACTGGCCTCAGAACCCTTGAACATGCTGTTCCTGTACTCAGAATGCCCCTCCTAGGATCTTGGTACACTTGGCCCCTGCCATTCTGGCCTTGGGGCATGTCTTCTCTCATCCCCACTGTAAAGTCTTTCCACCCCGTCTCCAGTCATCCTCCAACTCATCCTGTTCCATTTCATGACATTTTATAGAACTTATCCCTACCTAGAATAAACTTACTCATAATTTGTGTATTTTTTTATTGTCAGTCTTTCTTAAATAGACCACAAACTTTATGAGACTGGAAAGGCAATCTGGACTTTTACGGCAGGATCCCCACCAATCCTTAAACTGAAACTAGTAGTTTCTTAATAAATACTCATTTGATGAATTTATGGAAGTAATTAACTGATCTGTAGTTCAGTTTCAGAAACTGTAAAATGGAGATAACGCTTACACCACAGAACTCCTACAAGAATTAAATGTAATAATGTAATTGATTATAGATTTGAGAGATAATACACCTGGGTTCAACCCATAGTACGCATTCATTAACCTATGGGTATTAGTGTTATGTTGTTAATATTAATGGAAGAAAATACAAACTTTTTTCTTAGTTACTGAACTCCAATTTTCCAATATTTAAGCCATTGTGTCTTCATACAAAAATTAGCAGCTTTTAAAGTTTAAAAATATAAAACTGATAAATTGCACAGCCCTACATATATTGGTTGTGGTGAGACTGGTAGGTTTTAGCAATTTAGCATTATTCACTCCAGCATAATCTTCTGAGCCAAGCTATCTTTATGGCATGTCAATAACTGTGACTCACTCCAGGAAGGGAGTTACAAAACACTGTAAGAATGATTTCAGTTTTCATGGTACTTTTTCCTGTCACCAAGTAAGACACCTTAGAAATATAACTGCTAACTTCCTATGACAGTTCTGTTTTGGTGTGTAAATGTGCTGGTCTTCCTGAGTTTTACACAATCATGATAACGTTTTATTTTATTTTATTTGCTATGGTTTTCATGTGTCAGTGAAACCTTTTTACACTGGTCACAGGATGTATTAATGTACACTAGGTTGAACATTCATTGTGATTAATTCTCTCAATGTGAAAGAAATGGAAACTTTAAGATTATTTTCATCTATAAAAAGCTATACACTCTTTAATAAGAGTTGCTCAAATAAGTCAAATACAAGCAAATTCAAGCTCCTGATTATTAATTAAAATATATTAATGTAAATATGCCAAATATAAGAATATATTAAGAAAAGATTACTATCTGCATTTTCTCCTTTACTCTAGAGATCTTGAATCTATGAACATTTTTGCCCCATTCATATTTTTATGGAATTATTTTATGCAATAAATTTTTATTTATAGAATAAGTACTAGAATAAAATTAGTAGCATGAAAGGAAAAAATATGTCAATTTGTATAAAGTACCCACAAAGACACCAACACATCCTGCTTGGTTTCAATTAAGGAGTGGCCTGGCACTTCTGAAGAATTTTATTCAGTACCTTTGGGAAACTCAGCACACTATAGTTCACCATTTGCCTCCCAGACATTTATTCTTCTAATACCTTGAAAAACCTCACAATTGTAGTTACTTGTGGTCTGTCTTCCTTCCTCATTTAAACTCCAAAAGATAGAACAGTGTCTTGATCAACTCAACCATTGTTTTTGCCTGATCACTTCAATCAACACTAAACAGTTGTATCTCTATACAATAAGAAAGTAAACGATAATAAAATTCAACCTTTACTTCACCAGATAATTTATCCATTGTCTAATATACATTTTAAATACATTACAAATATGATTCTAAGAACACAAGGACTTAGTAAACCTCCAATAACCACGTTCTAGATCCATCCTGATTTCTTCAATTCATACCTGATCATCCAGCGGTAATTCACAGAAGGCAGGGATGTACTTGGCCCACTCTACCAAGACCAGGAGCTGCTGCTTCATAGACTCACAGACATCACTGATACTTGCAATTTTTTTAACATTTATGTCAGTGTTTGTACCAGGGCTTGGGACTGAAATCTAACATGAGCAGAATATCATGTTAATGTAACACTATAAGTTAAGAATGGTCAACATTGCCCCTAATCCTATGACTATGTTAAGTAAACACCATGGAAACAGGTATCATCATCATAGTACCTTGAAATACACCAAATGCTTTTAACTTGAGAACTAAAACCCCTGTCAGTTTAAAGCTAAATTGAAAACAGTGAGTACCAAGCCTCTACTCTGAGAGTGGGATCTTATTTTAAAAACCAAAGCCATAAAGTAAACTACACTTTCATATGACTTTCATATTCAAAATGGTTACTTAAAGAAATATGCACTATCCACAGGACATGTATACCGTGGTTTTATTTCTAGTTACAATTCACATTTGCATTACAGGAGTTGATCTTTAATTTCTTGATTTTTATGAAAAAAAATTATCCAGTAGATAAAGGTTACAAAATAAGAGAAAATATTTTTAGGAAAAGCTAGAACTATTTCTAATGTTGAATTGAATTAAAGGCCACCCAATAAGATTAAAATACAAACCCTTAACTCAATAATGGTGTAGTGCTTAACATATAATGATAATAATTTTAAAACTTTACATAAAATTCAACTTAAAAAAATAAATGCTTTTCAAAATCTTTCTCTGGAAAAAGCAAATACCATCTAATGAAAGACTTTGCACAATTAATTTTAGATATAGGTTCGTGGAGGGGGGTGTATGTGCGTGCGTGTATATCACGTGAACCCAGATATTTCCTCACAGCTCCCCTTTAGGTCATTCTTTAAATGCTTTATTGGACCATCAAGTAATCGCCAAGCACTGGTGGTGATAATAGGATGTTAACCTCATCATATTACTCGGGTGTTATCAAGAATGAAAGTAGAATAAAGATTCTCACTGACTCTTTATAGGACCTGAGTAAGTACTTAGCTATTTCATAATTTGCTTTGTAATAAGAAAACACCATGAATATTTCCAATAAAGGCAATGCTAAAATAAAGTTTCTTCAAAGACTTCCTTAGTAGACTCTTAAATGATTTGTTTTTATGTGTAAAATTAAGGATTTAGCTTCTTACCTTACACCTAATACTCCTATTCTAAAATTTGAAGATAACAAAGTTTCCTTTCTTCCGTATTTTATGAATTCAGACTGCAATTTTTATTAAAACAGCTGTTTCCAAAAGAAGTAGCAGCTGTTTCTTGAGTCCAGAAGTAAATTTTGAGAAAAGAAACGATGACATATCTCAACCAAATTTTCCCCAAATTGTTAACAGTTGATTTTTTACAGACTCAGCCAATAAAATATTGTCTTGAAAGCATTATGGTATGGATAGTCAGTCAGGCTCATAAACAAACTTTCAGACCATATGAGACTGAAATGTATTTTGTTTTTTCCATTTAAAAACAGGGTTTTACTGAAGAAAATTCAAAATTAAGTCAACAGTTCCACTAATCCTTGCACAGCAATACTTCTGAACCTGTGTAGATATTGTTTTAGCAATGAGCACAGAAACACGAACTCAGGACAGCGATCTGCATCAAGACCTTGCATTGGTCAGAGCAGAGTCAGTGCTGGAGTGGATCCCGTACCTGTCGGGAGCGAGCTTCAGCTTGCGCCAACGTGTTTATGGAGGGAATGTTGCTGCCTTCAAACGTGCTTCTCCTGGTGCTTATTCTGTCACGCTCATTTTGCACGGCTGGGGGGAGAAAAAAAATCACAGCTACGTTTTAGTCCGATATCTTTACTATATGCTAGGATATACGCCTGGAAATTTTAAATAATCACATTAGGTCAGAAATGGTCTTTCTAAAGATGGAAAGACTGAAAAACTTTTTTTTGTATGATTTTCAAAAAAGGAATACCCGAGCTTGCCACCGGAGCTCGTGAAATACGACGCTTGGACTTCACGATGGCATGCATTTTAGAAAGTGTTGGCTCACCCAGTTTTGACACTCTGTATTTCTGTTGTTTTTGAGACAAGATCTCTCTATGTAGTCCTAAGTTTCCTGCAACTTGCTATGTGGATCAGGCTGGCTCTGAGCTCAGGGATATCTGCCTGCCTCTGTCTTCTGAGTGCTTGGATTGAAGGTGCTTTGCTGTATTTTTAGTAAGATGTTCTATTCTCTCACAGTTAATAAAACTGTAAGGTAACTAGAGGAAGAACATCATCTGCTAAGCTAGCCTGGTCAAAGACAACAATATATTCACAGATATGAGTCACAGATTCGGAAATTCCTATTTTCTTTTTCCTATAAAACACTACAAAAAATGGAAAGTAAATTTACTTTAGTTAAGATGGCTGTAAGGCTGCAGTCTTAAGACCTCTTATAAAACACTGTTTACAGATGATAGCTTAAAAAGTCATTGCACAGGCTGTGGTTTCTCCCATCTCCTGAGAAGATAGAGGTTTGAATATCAGCATTGTGGAAAGGGTGAAGTCATCCCCTGCATTATGTAAAATATCTCCAAGAGCAAGATAAAACTGCTTCCTTATTTCACAAAAGAAAGAAAGAATAATGGATATGTCCTAAACCCTTATTGAAAACCATATTTTTAAATATAAAGAAGAAAGAAAAGGGAAGTATTACCTCATATATTAGCATAAATACACATATAAAGAGTAAATAAGTCTAATGTGAAAGTTAGATTTCAAAACTAAGGAAGTAAAATGATCTTCCATTAACCAAAGAGAAGAAAAACAAGATCCAAAGTCCCTAAATTATTTAGGTTACTGCTCTAAATCTATTCTGATGAAATATGAGACTATCATAATATAATTTTTTTCTCTAAGTACTCTTTTATTAAAGAAATCCACCAATTTCTATGTCAAAGTTTTATAACAGAAACCTAAAAATATTAACTATTGACTCCACTAAGAAGAAAACATATTGGGTTTTGTTTAGAGTCATCTTTAAGTTGGAGTGAATCATTAATATTTTATATTAAAATCATACTGACTGCTAGCTTATTTTTAAAGAGAAATTGTTCTTGGTTTTCATTCTAAACTGACTTATTTGGAAATATACTAGTAGATTAAAAAATTAAGATGTTTCTCTTCTCACAAATTTCATTCACATGATCAAGTTTTATAAGAATGTTCATCGATATCATAAGAATTTATATTATTTTTACTGCCCTCATTGTTTACATAAGTCCATTTTATCTGTTTTTATTTAGTTAATACTGATATTAAGGGCTATTACATGACTATAAAGAAAAGAGATATTAATTTTGAAACTCAAAAAACTACTTTCCTATCTATTTAGTAAAATTTAGCCACCATTTTATGAATAGTAAAAGATGTAATTCCACCATTTTCAAAGGTAATTTTATTGAATAAATTCTCTGACTCATAAGGAACATTTATGATTGGGATTGTTGACAATTTCAATGGGGTAAAGATTGGTCTTCAGGTATTAAGTGGTGAGGACAGTTCATAAATTATGTAATTATTACTATCAATTATCTAATGGAGATTGTAGGACATTAGATAGGTCATTTGTGCAATGAAAAATTGCTTCTTCTTTAATTTGGTGAACTTTATTTTTGACCATCAACAAAGCTAATGGAGTTTTAGTTATTTTAAATTATTGAGA
>NW_008351958.1:6105861-6110090 GCF_000622305.1 Nannospalax galili | reverse complement strand
GACACAGGCGTATATCCAGCAAAATATAGGCATAAAATCTTCTAGTCAGTAAACCTGCAAAATCTTAAGACAACACACTTATATACAACCTTATCAGAAATTGAAGGAATACAATGGATGATTTAACACCACAAAATGAAACCAGTATACACTGAACACCCTATCTTTTCTAGCCTTGATAGAATATAAACTCCCTGAGCAGAAGGATCATCTTGACTATCAGGTTCAGAACTGAAAGCTCAATGTCTGTAACTGTGACTAGAAAGTACCATCATGTTCAATGAACGTCTTTAAACAGAGACTGCATAGAAAGAAGATATTCAGTTAATGCTTATGAGATGAAGAAAGCTATCCAATTGTTGCTAATAATAAAAATTGTATATAAAATACATTCCCAATTTCAATCTATTCATAGATTTTCCATTTGTCTCTTGAAGGGGATACTTGAATGTTATTTACAGGAATTTTGCAGGCAGATAGCAGAGTGTGTAGAGAAAGGTGTCAGAATCAGAGATGTATATCCTTGGACAAAATTCTTTAACTCAAGGAACTCTTTGACAAATTCTTCATTAATATATTGAGAGAAAACAGAGCTCATTAAGTAGGTAATAGTGATTAATGAGAATGTTTCCCATTGTTATCATATTTCATCAATAATGCTAATTATCATCATCATTATTACTGTTACCTTCTTTTTTCATTCCTGCTCTAAAACACTTTCTTAATCGACAGTATCTACATTGATTCCTTTTGTCCTTGTCAACAACACATTGGCGACTGAACCTATAACAGCAAACACACACATTAGTTTACAGAAAGCATTCATTTATTTAAAAAAAAAAGATGCAGATAAAATAACAGTGAATTTTAAGCAATTATAGTCAAATTAGGCTCAATACAAAGAATGTGTAAGAGCAATGCCCTAAGAAAGTCTTCATCTCATGATGATCAGCACATACCCACATACCTTTCAATACAAACCTCACCTCTCAGGCAATATTTCTAATAAAATAAAACAGAATGACTACATCGTTTTTTGCCTAATATACATAATCATTTCTATTGTGAGTCATGGATGTCAAACCTAGTTTTAAGACCTTTGGCATGTAAAGTTTAGGTGTTTATTATCAAATGATTTCAGTGTGGTGGAAAATCTATCAGAACTCCAGATCCGTACACCTTAGTGTGTTTCCCTTTGGAAATATTTTTCTACTTACATGACCCTACATTCAATTGAGATTTACTCAAAATGTCAAATTATATCTTCTGGAGAACAGCACTGAGAGTGTAACTATGGCTTAATAAGGCACCTGTTCATAGCCTTTAAGATGGCTGGGGGAGGGGGGGAAGCAGACAGTACAAGGGTTAATGAAGTTGTGGAAACTAGAACTCTTACACTGCTGGTTAGCATAGGGCATGAAACTGCTGATTTGAAGGAAATTTTAGCAGTTTTTCAAAGTTAAACACAGACCTAGCCATATGAAAGGATGATTACATACTAGGTACACACTCATGAGAAATGAAAAGATATATCTATAGCAGCATACTCTTCTCTTTTTTAAAAAGATTTATTCATCTTTATTTTATGTGTATGTATTTGTCTGGGTGCATGTATGTGCACTGCATGCATGCCTGGTGCCCACAGAGGCCAGAAGAGAGCATCAGGGTTCTGGAACCGGAGTTGCAGACAATTGTGATTCACCAGGTGGGTGCTAGGAACTGAACCTGGGCCTTCTGAAAGAAGAACAAATGTTCCTAGCCACTGCATCATCTCTCTAGCATCAGCACCATATTCTTAATAGGCAAAAGCTGGAGTGATGAACAGTTAAAATGTGATAGTCTCACAGTGGAATATTAATGTTGTCAATAAATGAGAATGAAGTGCTGAACATTCTGCACTGTGGATGAAACTTGAAACACTTCTAATGACAGAAAACTCTACAAATTGTACAATTTCATTAATCTGAAAAGTCCAGAAGAAGCAAATCTATATAAATAGAAAGGAGATGAGTGGTTGCCTCACACTATTTCAGAGGAGGTGGGGAACTGGAGATAACTGCTAAAGGTTTCTTTACAGTGTGATGTGTTCTAATATGCTGGTAGCAATAGTCACACCACTCTGAATATGCTAAAGACATTGAATTTTGTAATTTTAAAAGAAAGCTTAGGGGGCTGGAGAGATGTTCAGCAGCTAAGAGCCCTGGATGCTCTTGCAGAGGACCCAGGTTAAATTCCCAGAACCTAAATGGTAACTAACAACCATCTGTAACTACAGTTCCAGAGCAAGCTAATGCCCTCTTCTAACCTCCAGGGGCACTGCAGGACATGGGTGCACTTACATGCAGGCCATACTCATATACATAAAACAATTTTTAAAATTAAAAAAAAAAGAAAGAGTAGGTTCTTTAGAGGTAGATCTGGGTCTGATTCCTAAGATCAACATTCATTCTTGATCAAACTTGGCCTGTTAACAAGGATATTCTACAAATGTGAAATAGGGAAAACAATGTATGTGAATGTACTTGAGAGTTGGGGCACATATTAATCATACGGTAAAAACTAACATTGTTTCTTAACTTTTAGCAATATTGATACTATAATCTCATTACTTCAAATTAATTATTAAATGACGAAGACAATGGAATAAGTTTTGTGACATATTAAAGCATGTGGATGACTACTTTTAACATCTAATGAGAACTAAAGCCTATTTCAACAGGGTTGAGCAACAAGTGAGTTGTGCTCTCAGATTGAGGAAAGATGAAGCATTTATATCCAATATGGGCTGAGGAGACTCAAGAGAGTAGATCAGATGTCCAAAAATCACAAGGAGAGTGTATCAAGTTAACATTAATTAACAAAAGTAAAAGAAACATATATTATTAAGCTATGACTGACCGTGTCCAAGACCTTGCTGTAGGACCAAAGAAATGAGTAATACTTGTCTCTTCCATTCAAAGAAATCATAATCTAGCAAGTGTAGTACACATTATTATAATCGTTATAGAAGCATCTCACAAAATGTACTGAAGCATCAGCTTAAGGTGTTTTAGGAGAGAAAGGCCAACTTCAGCATCAAGGTACTCTTAAAGCAGAATCTGAATTTATCAGTCTAAAAATGGATAAACTTGAGATCAGTTAAATTTGTGCTAAAAAAAATTGTGTTTAAATTTGCATCAATATAACTACTTTTCCAAAAAAAATCACAGGATTTACTGGATACCAAAATGTGTACAGAAGACTAGGAGATTAGCGGCACACGTGATGGGAAGGCACAAAATGGCCCGCTCTAGAGTAGGCTGCTTGTTAAACCTCTCACAGTTGCTCTGGGAGTGACTCTTGCCTCGGCACCCCATGAAAGAAAGGTGAAGTCAGCTTCTTGACAACGGTCAGATTCAGTTGCTGGAATTGCCACTTTTCACATATGTGCACTTCACTTTTAATAGCTCACGTGATTCCCCAAATTGGAAATTATATGCTGTTTTGTTGTTTGGGTGTCAATTTTAAGAACACTAAATGTTTAAGATTACCATAGAGAAAATGTTTTGGGGGAGAGTTATTTTTACCCCTGGAATTTTTATGTTTATAAACACAACATCCCTCTAAATATTCTTTTATTTGTCAAGTTTCTAGAGTTGATGATATATCTATGAACTATACTAAACATTTCTGAAAAATATAATAACAATAATAATTAATGATAATGCCAACATGCTTATTGTTGATGAAACAAATACAGACTTTCTTTATGTAAAAATCCGTGATTTTTGTCAACAGTCCATATTCAACCTAAACATAATCTACATTCAAGAGCTATCATACAAATCAATCAGGGTAAAATAGTTAAATGTAAAATTAGCTATGATATTGTCTAGGTAATAGAAATGTGTGACATACATAAAGTAGTTAAACAAAATTTAGAAAAATAACAGTTAAAGTCAATTGCATAAAATTTAATATGAGAATTTCATTCTAAATTTTAGAAGTGAAAATTGAATTTTGCTCATTGAAATCACTAAGTTACAAAACATCTGTAGTTTTATAATTTTCTTGTTAAAGGCCCAGGATGTAGTGATACTGAAAAGAAAATCAAAATTACTATACACCTTCGGAAACCATTTATATAGATTTTAAAATGTTTAGTGGTGTAAGAACATGTGATAAAGCAATAAAGAGACACAAGGAAAAGATTAACAGCAAATTCCAGATGGTAGTTCCCCTAGGACATC
>NW_008351958.1:6104558-6105847 GCF_000622305.1 Nannospalax galili | reverse complement strand
GGAGGGAGGGGAGGTATCTACTCGAGGATTCAACTATATTGGTCTAAACTGGGCGGTAGGTATGTGAATTTCTTTATACACCTTTTACAAGTTTAAAATAGGGTAAATCACCCGTGTGAATGTGACCTGCATATGTACCCAAACATCCTTATACTTATTGACGCTTAGAGATTTTGTTCAGAGTTACAGATATATCAAAACTCTAAATTTTCTTTCATTATGCCTTTCATGTCATTTTGAAACACAAACGAAGACAAAATGCAAAACCGCTCAGTCCAACTACCTGCAGGAATACACGTGACTCTTCCGAATGCTGCGCCTGAAGAAGCCCTTGCAGCCATCACAGCTCGATGCCCCGTAGTGCTTTCCTGTTGCTCTGTCCCCACAAATCGCACATAGACAGTTGACCCCGTTATCCGTGGTATTCATACTTGTTGTCTCTGGGGCGGAACTGTCTGCTAAAGAAAGACAAGAAGAGTTAGTGACTGCTGAGCTTTCTTGAGCGCAGTGCTCTGCGGCTTACCAGCTCTTCCTGGGCTCGACAGAGTTCTCTTAGCTGTGCTTTTCTTTCAACCACTGGCATGCAGCTTCCACTCCAGGCTCCTGTCTCATATTTCTCATCATTTCACTAGGGGACACTATAGGGCTCAGTTCCTCAACTACTACCCTTCTCAACAAACGTCCATGCAATCTCACGACACTGACTATCAACTTCATGCGGGAAACAATCCTCAGATTTTGTTTCTGATGACCCCATGGATTTCAATTTTAAAGGCTTAAGGACCTAGCCAACAACTTTATTGTGTTACCTAGTAAGATCATCATTATTCCTCCTCTGTTTGCTTTATCCCATAGGGCTATTTCATATTATGTCACCCTGTCCATTCGATAGCATTTCAGCAAGGCCCAGGGCGCTGCACACTGCAGACTTGCCCTGCCAGCCCCTCCTCTCTCTGTGGCTGCCTGCTGTACCTTCCCTTCCATCATCCTGTTCATTCAGTCTTCTCCAGTACAACTGCTTTTGTGTTCTCCTTGAAGCCTCTTCTCATCTCCTGTATTTTCACAGATGCCTAGACTTTCCCAAGCCTGTCTCGAGTTACTTAGGTTTCTAATCACTTCTCACATTTTGTGTGAAATCGTCTCTGAGAATACACATAAAAGAGTCACCTGTCATCTGCCCTTCAAGTATAACATAGAGCTCTGATTGTCATCATTATTTAAAATTATAGTATCATTTCCCAGAATTGCATTATGCATGGGTTGGCTCACCTATCAATCTTTACACATAG
>NW_008351958.1:6101525-6104405 GCF_000622305.1 Nannospalax galili | reverse complement strand
ATTTTAATGAGTTAATGTTGTTGAAAACATCTTTACAAATCTTTATGAACTCAAAGTATTTAAGTATGCTAAATACTTAATACATTAAAAATTTTAAAATAGAGGACGTGAAGTCAGGGGGTAAAGTGGAGGTAGAGATAGGGAAGAGTGTCTGAATATGATCAAAATACATTGTGTGAAATTCTCAAAAAAAATCAATAAAAATATTTTTTAACTCAATATAGTTGGCTGGGGATACTATATTAAATGGCAAAGCATTTGACTGTTATGCACAAGGCCTAGGTTCAAACCCTAGTATCACAAAAAGTTAATTTAGAATAAACTGAAGAAATGCTATATGTATAATAATAAAGCATTATTGTATTGTTTCTCTAATGAAAAAGGAAGATTAAAGGTTAACATGTACTAATTATATTCTGTGACAATATACTCTATTAATAATTTTGAATAGAAAAATACAGTGATGCAATTTCATAAATTTAAAAGGAACTTTAATAAAAATATATTACAAACTATTCATGTGATATTACTGAATATAGAATATAAATGCCAAGAATTCTTTTGTAACATTAACTAGGTAGCATTGTGAAAGGTAAAGTATACAGAATAGATAGCAGTCTGAGGGGTTGTATTGAAATAATAGAAACAAATTCTACTCTGGCTTCTTGTTTAATGCCATACTTACATGTAATTGACAAATGACAAGCAAAGACATGAGACAGAACTTTGTAAGCAGCCATGCAAGTCAATTACCTTAGTAAACATAAAAAATACAGTATTTATGATAAATCTGTACCAACCATTAAGGAATCTAGACTACTGGATTTAAAAACTATAAATCTCTTGGGATACTCTATCAAATGCCTTTTCCAAAACAGTGTCTTCCTAAATGTTATACTGTGGTTTTACTTTGTATTTGTGTTAAATTACAGAATTTAATTTTTGCAGTTTCTGAAGTTTTCCCTACTACTATGCTATTGCTTATTGGAAATACTAATGGAGTTTAAAGTAGAACTGAATACTACGATGTCCTTAATATAAGATGATTCCTCAATCCTGAATTAACAAATTATACAGAGGCACAGCAATACACAGACACAGTTTTTCCACAGTGTACATAATTATAAGTTCTAACATTTTCACCCTGTCTTGAATAAGATTTTTCTTAGAAATACATTGGTTCTATGTGAATGGTAAACTTTGTTACATAAAGATACAAACTGTAAACAATTCATGCCTTATTCTAAGTTAAAATGTTACAGTAGATAAATACCAAGAGCTCTGTGAAGCTAAACATTAGCTTGTCAAGTGATGTTATAATATAAACCTGTATTTCTTTTCATATCTACGTTTAGTGAAAAAACTTCACAGTAACTTTAAGTGTAGTTTCTTATCAACAACAATGGAGAACTGAAGCCATGAAAGAAGGAGATCAGTAAAACTCTCCAGTGTCCTATAGAAACTTGTTCCATAAGTCATTTTAAATATTGCAGAGAAACACACTTTCAAGGCCAATCTGTTAATATTACTAACCACTGTGATTTATAGCACATAAAATACCTGCTGAAGAAACTACCCTTTTTACCTCTTTAACTGACCTATGAAAGAATGCTGAGGTTTCTTTACTACACAAAATAAGCTATCCTACCTCTAATATTAAATAGCCATCATATTATTAATTTAAATTTTGAAATGCTGAACACAAGTTCAGATTTTTGGTCGTAGAGCAAGCCTTGAGTACTCAAGCAATGAAAGTGAGCCAGCAACTCAAGAAGCTCAATTTTCCTCCCCCTACTGTACTTGTTTTTCTTACATATCTATAAGCAGTTGAGAACTCACCATTGGAATTATACAGAATCTGCATAGTGTCAAACTCCAAGGTTGTGTAAGTTGGGTCCAAAACTTCGCTGTAGTTTCCCATGTCCATGTCTAGTATTGGCTCTGAAACCCTCATCATCGGCTGAGAGACACACATACAAATGGTTCCACACACCCAGAATGTGGTGACTGTTTTGCTTTCAATCTGTGAGTGCTAACTAGAGCTAACTGTCACTGGGTGACTTAAGTGCTTCTGTGGGAGGGGCTGTCAAACTGTAACCTCCTCAGCAAGCCATATTATGCTCATTTCTTCTTTTATGGCCTACGAGAGCAATAGTGTGTGATAATCTTGGAATGTTTCATGGAATTGACTTATCTGAAGTGCTTAGTAGACTAACATGGTTTTCTAAATTGATTTCCAGTACACAATAAATGAAGTCACTTAGAAAAGGACTGAACATAGAAAGGAGGTCCTGCCAGGGTTAACTTGAGATTGTTATGGATGGCAGTACACATGAGGGGCTTGCCACATTGTTTTAAAAATTCAAATTTACTTTGCTCTTTTAATTAGGTAAGTCAAAACTTTAAATTGTCACTTAACACACTGAACACTTAGTAGTTTCAGATTTCCTGTGCATGTACAATAAAACCAACTTTGTTTATTTTGAAGTGGAACAAATTCATAACTATAATGATAGGGATTTATGATGTATTCTAGTAATGTACTGGCAGGAACCCAATATGACCTGTATAATATTGCCTTTTATTTTTAATTTGTGGTCTGTGTCCCTCCGCATTTTAAACTTCTGATGGGCATAACCAGTATAGTGTCTAGTATGTTATAACTACCCAATGAAAAATTATCACATGAATAAGGATTCATTTCTTGACTTTTGATGCAAATTACATCATAGGTGATAAAGAAAAATTTCTCCAATGTATTGGTTCATATATTCTGGCCAACCCCAATGTATAATATAGCATTTTTTTTCCTTGCTTAACACTTTATTGGGCTCAGAGTGTTAACATACATTTATCTCATTTTCACCTAAATATTTTTTT
>NW_008351958.1:6084473-6099109 GCF_000622305.1 Nannospalax galili | reverse complement strand
GAGAGTTCTCCACACTGCCTTCCATAGGGGCTGAACCAGTTTGCAACCCCACCAGCAGTGGATGAGTGTTCCCCTTTCCCCACCCCCTCCAACACAGTTGGCATCATTTGTTCTCTTGAACTTAGCCAGTCTGACTGGGGTGAGGTGAAATCTTAAAGTGGTTTTAATTTTTTTAAAAAATGCATAATTGTGGTGAGACCCATTTAAATTTCAGGAAATATTTTAACTTTTTAATTAATTAAATTTATTTTTACTTTATGTAAATGAGTGTTTTGACTGCATGTATGTAAGTGAATCCATGCATTCAGTGCCCACAGAGACCAGAGAAGACATCAATACTCTGGAATTTGAGTTACAGACAGTTGTTAGCTGCCATGTTGCTGGGACCTGAACCAGAGACCTCTGCAATGATAGCCAGAGCTGTCATCCATTGATCCAATTCTCCAGCCCTAAGACTTCAGAAAATATTTAGATGATAGTATTCAATGACAATAATTTAGTTTTAAAATATATAAATTTTTTCTAAGAAAGAATGCTGTCTATGCTTACTCACTCATATATTTTAAATTCAGAATTTCATTTCTATCTTTGTTAAAGATTATGGTAAATTATTATTTTGTAATCAATTTCCTAATACTATAATCGTATTAATACTCAGGTACAATAGCATTTTCCTCCAGAATTTTCACCTACTAAGATAAATTCAAAATTATTGCAGAACTGTGAGAAATATCAGCCTCCTATCAACGAAATACAGCAAATCAGAGTGGACATTGGAAAAGTCTTTTTGTCCCCTAAATCTGTATACTCTTAATTGTATTAACAATATAAAAAATCTTAATAACTTCTAAAAAAATTTTAGGACCATTTTTACGAACATGAAACGTAAGTATTCAGTTTTTGGAGAAGTGGTTAGCAAGTGAATAAAGAGGTTTTTATTTCTGTGAAGAAGTGTTTCTAGAGGAACCAAAAGGGTGAACTGTGCAGAGCCCTAATCTTTCTCTCTATTTGGTAGCTAACTCACATGAAATGATGGCACTCCTGGGAGTATCTCAAAATGATGAAACTTAGGAAAACCCTCATTTACAAAATTGCCAGCACTGGAAACCATATGAACATCACTCATGAGTGTTGGTTGTATCACATCCTGTTCCCATGGTGGACATGACAATCAGGTCAGGGCATTCTCTTTAAAGTGGAAGGAGTGCAGCCCTCTCAGCACAGATTTTCAGGTAATCACTCATATTTAATCAGAGCTAATTTTAAGAGGAAATGTGTTCCCACCCCAGTTATTGTAAGCTATTTTCTGCATTTGATATACAGATGCATCTCCTAAAGTAGAGATTGCCTTTCCAATAATGCAGAACGCACACAATTAGTCTTGGTCTACAAATGGAAGGATACTCTAGCTTTTATTTTTCCTGGATACTACAAAATACAGTAAAATTCATATTTATAAAAAATTTATGGGCTGGTAGTATTCAGAATTAAGGAAATAAAGTAACAAGAAGAGAAATAATAAGCATAACATATGGATATTTCTCAACTTATTTGATTTACATATGTGTAAATGCTAATGCTTTAATTTTTAATTTCATTTTATTTATTCATTCTTTGAGAATTTCATACAATGTATTTTGATCATATTATTTTTCCCTTCCACAAACTCTCTCAGATCCATACCCTTACCTACCCACCCAACTTTGTGTTCTCATTTTATTTTATGGAGGGGCCTTTTTTTAACCTTTAAAAAAGATCTCCATTTTATTATTAAAATGCACAGTTTCATACAGAAAAATTCATTTTCAATGCAATTGACATTAATATGTTTGCACATGCGTTTCTAAGATCTATATAGCTGATTATTACTAGTGACAGTCAGTTACTTTCTGAGCTCCTTGGCATCTGAGCATGGATATAAAGTCATCAGGTAGATTTCACTAGTAATGTTATTCACATCTACTAATTATTTTTTTTAATCTGTTTTAAATTTATTTTTTTTACACCCACTTCCCAGATGGCACCCTCCCATAGCCTCCCTCCCCCAACTAGAGCCCTTATACTCTGATATCCCTGCTACTGTCTGCTGTGTTGTCGGCAACCCAGCCATTCCCCACTACTTGCCCTTCTGGTGCATCTAGTCAGCCTATCTAGAGGTCTTTCTTTTAGGAGGGTCAGCTGTTCCTCATCTAGCGGTAATCAGTTGTCAATATTCCTTTGGATAAGACTGGGGTCTGTTGTTCATTTTCCCAGTTCCATGCTGTGTTAAAGTCTGGGAATCCCTTTTGCCACCCTGGCCAACAACTCAAAAGAAGGTATCGCCTGTCTGGCATTGTTGCTTGTTATGTAGCCTTTAGCTATACATATAGGCTCTTATGAAATTATATTGGCCCCTTTAATCTTTGGTTATACTTTCCTTTTGGGTGTTTAAAGCCATACAGTTCATCCAGATAAACCGATTTATTTTTACTCTTAAGGTCATTTGAGGATCTGTTCCTCAGGGGTCACATGGGCTTGGGAGGAGCTCCTGGCTCTTTTCTTTTACCATGTCTACTTATGTGAAGATAAGTCAAAAGTCCTGCTCAACCATGGTTGGCTTCGCTTGGAAGCATGGAAGAAATGATTCCTCTTTATAGTCTGGACACTGGTTCAAGTCCATCTGGTGGGGTCTCCTTGGCCTCCTTGATCAAGAGGACAGGTGACCCACCACCATTATAGGACATTTTGAGAGATGCTCATAGTCCCCTGGACTAGTCGACCTAGGAGAGCAAGGAGCAAAAACTGCCCTTTATGTCCCTCAGACCAAATTGTTACAGGCCTCAAAGTATGTCTGTTAAACACCCAGGAAAGTTAGAAAAGATTACATCAAGAATCCACTGCTAAGAAATTGTTCACTACTTTTTTTTGCATAAATACCATGCACTTGTCACGACGCATCATTTTTGCAAATAGAGAAAAAAGTCAAAGCTACCTGACAGTAATTTGAGTGTAAAAGCTTCTACAGTTTTACAGTTTTTAAATATATTTAAGTCAGCCGGGCGTGGTGGTGCATACCCTTATTCCCAGCACTCGGGAGGCAGAGGCAGGTGGATCTCTGTGAGTTCAAGTCCAGCCTGGTCTACACAGTGAGTTCCAGGACAGCTGGGGCTACAGGGAGACCCTGTCTCAAAAAGACCAAAATATATGTATATATATTTAAGTTAACTCACTTTTATTCAATTTTGTAATATTTCTCTTCTTATACTCATTTTTCACTAGATTGCAGAAGATACTATGTTATGTTACTAAATGCAAGGTATTGTATTATATTATTAAGTGAAATAATGAATGGGATGAACATGCTAGGTAACAAATACAAGTAACACCACACACGTGCAAATTTATGAGCTAGAACTACCCTGGATAGCAGTATGCTCCATAACGAAAACTGAGGATCTGAGTCAATCACAGGCAATAACTAAATGGAAAAGGACTTTCTTTGTGTTTGTATTGGGTTGAAATTATTTTGTACCTCTACACTGGCTTATATGCCTCTTCACAAGTAGTTTTTCTTCTTTATTTCTGAAACGTATTTGACTCTGTTCATAATACTGTTATTTGATCAAAGAAAAGGTGAGAACATCAAGGATGAAAGAATGACAGAGGAGGTGGGAGATGCTGAAGAGGGAGGGAGGGAAGGAAAAGCCAACAGACAATTCGATTTCAGTCTTGAGCTGATAGTCATGCATCAGAGCCAAAATAAGCAGCACACTTTGGTATTCCTTGTGTTTTCTACATGATTGTGGATTATAGACGAAGGAGGGAAGAAGGGAGGCTCAGAGGTGGAAGAAGAAAATTTCACAAAATAATTGATATGATTAATTTGAGCTGTCAATTATGCATTATAGCTAAAGCAAGTATCATACTCTGGTTTTAGTTTTAATTTCCACTCAAACTTCATTGTGGAGTTTTCTTAATTCAGAAAACACACCAGTGACACCAATGAGCAAAGTACATAAAATCAAGCTTATATAGACCTTAAAGACATGAAAGATAAAATTTTTGTTTACATGTTTTCAAATAAAATCATTTGTTTATAGGAAAGGAAAGGTAGGAGGAAATTTTTAAGGCTATATTAGATAAAAAGCTTAAATAATTAAATAATGCTGCTTTTATGCCCAAACAATAATAGGAATCATTATCTTTGAAGAGGCAGGCCTAATCTTGCTGAACCCTTCATTAAGTGAAACCTCAGTAAGTGGATGAGTACTCCCGGATTTAGTTCTGAAGGTTTAAAAATCGAATACACAGGCCTATTTATAAAACAGCAATTAAGAATACATAGCATACATTTTCTAAAATAGAAATATGAACTTAACCTATGTCCAAAAATATAAATGATAAATAATGGAAAATCTTTCTTAACAGACGCCACTTTGCAGTATCTCTTGTGAAGCCAAGAAAGATACGCCTGTTGATCAGTAGGATCTCCTGTAGTGTCAGCTAAAACATGTTCTCTGAGCCCTATCAGGTCAAACACTCTGAAGAGAATGATAACGTTACTTGTAGCCTAAATATCAAGTTGAAACAGACTGACAAAGGGACTTTAAAAGTGCTTTTCTCTAAGCAATGAATCTAAGAATTGACTTGTAAAATATATTTAACCGGCTTTAAAACAACATTACAAGAGGTGAAAATAGTATAACATTTAAAGACAGCCAACTCAGTTCACCATTGACTATTCATATAATAGCAGAAACATTTCTATCTTATCAGTAAGACTATTAAGCCTGTTAAATTGTTCTATACTTTATATTTGATTTAATCATTCCTTCATAGCGTGATTTAAAATAGAAAACAGGCTAATAAAAATCAAGTTTGCTTTCATACATGATTCTCATGAAAGCAATTATGATGCTTATATCAATGTAAAAACATTTAATTTTCAGTTACAGTTAGTACAATTTGCTCTCTAGATGTACTCGTCAAAGCACATCCATAGTTTTCATTATCTCCATTTTCTACTTTACTAGTGTGACAATTATATAAATATGACCAGTGAAAACTAATGAAAAGACATAACAATCCATGCCACCTCAGAATAATGTTCACCATAAGCAGAAAAGCACTGCTTAGAGGAATCTTTCCACAAATCACATGACTTAAAAGCAAATAACTTTTCACTTCTCAAAAAACTCAATAAAGATTATTGTACTCCTTTGCTATTATTACACTAGTTAAACCATCATTCCTCTTTTTCAATAAATAGTTTGCCTCCTTTTCTTCCTAAGTTTGAGGAAAGGAAAAGAAAATAAATTAAAATTTTTAAATCAAACAAAATTTTTTAAAGTAAGTTGCTATAATTGATACAGATAGAAGTTTGAAGTTGGCTACAATGATGTGAATTTTCAGTATTGTTAATAAATCTTTTCATAAGGTTCGCATTATATATAATTTATAATCAAAATTAAACTTTTCCTTCTTATTTCCTCATCCTTTGATCTAACTGACCTATGTAACAGTCAGAAGGATCACTTTAGTTCATTAGAACACTGATCAAAATCTTTCCTAACATAAAAAAATCTATTATCATCATTGTTTAATTAGGTATAGTATGTATTGAATATTCCTGCCCTAGCACTGATCAAATGTTCTAGATTGAAATTGAACTGCAGGAATTTTACTTACATAGATTTAAAATTACTGTTTAGAAAAATCACAATTTGTCCATAGCCCATTCCTCCACTAATGTTTTTTTGCAGTTCATGAGCCTTAGCTTCAGGAACTACCTTGAATCTTTTGGTTTTACATCTAACCCATCTCTTTTATGCTGGCTAATGTGACCCTTTCCCATCATTCCGTGGAAGTGTCATTTGGTATTATTTAGATAAACTGAAAGGGATACACAGGACTTGGTGAGACAGCTGACTTAAGGATGCCAATATGCTCCATAGCACTGGTGATGTGTCTCAGCTACTTTATTTTTATAGTTACTTGTTTGCTTATGGAAGGGTCTCCTTATTCAGCACAGATTGGTCTTAAATTCACAATTTTCCTGCCTCAGCCTCCCAAGTTGAGACTTACCTTTCCTGCTCATGAGACCATAAAATTATTATTGGAAACAAATTATACAAGTAACTGTAAAATTTGAGAAAAAGAAGCTGTGCCCACTGCAGTTATGGTAGACCAACTGTGAATTGCACAGCTGAGACCTCCTCACAGTGAAGGAATCCAACAAGCAAAAGCTTAGAATGCCATAAGAAATCTACACATGTTAAACTTGACTTCAAAGTCAGTTGCCTTGGGATTCAAAAAGACTCTCCTTTTCAGAAGATAAGGAGAAGATTAGTGCTATATTATTAGCTGGGTTATAGATTATACTGGCAAGGAAAATAAAATATGTGTGGGTAAAGGACACGTTAGCATTGAGAGGTACTACTTGGGCACTTTTTTTTTTATGGTGACTATTATCACTTTTGCCACTGCAACCTCAGCAAAGTTAGAATATTTAAGAGTATGGTAGCACTCCAGTGCTGAACTTGCTGCATTATACAAAAAAAAAAAGGAGTGGGGGAGAAGAAGTAGTCAGCTTGGCCCAGGACGTGTTTCAGATCTATTCCAAATAGATGCAGGGTTTATGCAAAAGAGAAGCAGTTTTCCTCTGCTGAGTGCACGTTTGGACTTGAACATCTCGAACAATTGCTCTGCAACAACTATAAACATTTGCATTTGGAAACCAAATTAGTAGATAAATGAGTTGCAACTTTCCATTGAAAAATTCATAGATTATATATACAGTCATATAGTCAAAAATTTCTCAGCATTCCTTAAGTTCTTTTTAAGTACCTAAGGAAAACAGCATCTTAAAGTGCCATTTGATTTGGATAAAAGCTAGCAAAATTTGCATCTCCATTTGATGAAGGTTTGCACACACATGGAATGATAAACATTTTATCTCACTTAAAAATATATTTATTTAAACAAATTTTAATTGGTATTTTTTGAAAACTACAAGGCATGTCTATAATAATTTTGAGCAAACACATTAATCTAATAAATAAACTAATAGTCTTATATAAGGTGGTGATTTCTGTGGCACAAGTTATCGTCACTGCCAAGTAAGTACTTAGAGTCTTAGGTTCTAACTTACACATCAACCTAGTCATTTACAAATTCTGGTGCATCTTAGGTCCAAAAAGTCTAAGTTGCATTAAATACCAGTGAAAACAAGGGGCCTGGAGAGATGGCTCAGTAGTTGAGTGTATAACTGCTTTTACAGAGTACCCAAGTTCAGCTCCCAACACCCAATCAGGTGTCTCTCAACCACCTTTAACTCTGACTCCAGGTTACCTGAACCCCTCATCTAGACTCCACAGGCAACTACACTCACATGTGCACAGACATACACATTCACACAAAATTAAAAATAAAATAAATCTTTTAAAAGTGCCTTGAGAAGCTGGGCATGGTAGCACACACCTGTAATCCCAGCACTCGGGAGGCCAGCCTTTGAGTTCAAGGCCAGCCTGGTCTACATAGTGAGTTCCAGGACAGCTGAGGCCACAGAGAGACGCTGCTTCAAAAAGACCAAAAAAAAAAAAAAGAAGAAATACCTTGAGATAAGAGATTGGTATTAATGTTTAAAAAAAGGTAGCCCATCCCTGGCATTGGACTTTTACTTCAATAGCCTTCAGTGCCTAGTACAAGCAATGTCCCCTTGCTGTTAGGTAACTCCTTTTAATCTCCTTTAATAATATATATGAATATACTTTCTGAAGTTTCTCTAGTGTTAGGTTTCCATATGACTATTCTAAATGTCTTTAGTGTTAGTTATCCCTTTTTGTATACCTCTTTTTGCCCTGCTCTTCCATTTCTCCACCCCAATTAATCTTTCCTACTCTTTTTCCCCTTTCTCCCTTTATATTACTGCATTCTGTCTCCCCTCCCATGAAGTCTCCCTCATTCCTTGGCCATTTATTTGTTTCCTCACCTTTCAGTATTTTCCATTTGAAGCATGCCTATCTAAGAACTCATAGCTAACATCCAACTAGAGAGAGAACAAGTGACCTTTGTCCCTCTGTGTCTGTGTTACCTCAGTCAGGATGATTATTTCCACTTCCACCCACTTACCTGAAAATTTTATAATATAATTTTTTAGTCTTTTTGAGACAAGGTCTCCCTGTAGCCCCAGCTGACCTGGAACCCACTGTGTAGACCAGGCTCGCCTTGAACTCACAGAGATCCACCTACCTCTGCCTCCTGACTGGGATTAAAGGTGTGTGCCACCATGCCTGGCTTCATAATATCATTTTTTAAGAGCTGAATAATATTCTATTGTATAAATGTAGCATACTTTCATTATCCATTCATCAGTTGATAGACATCTAGGTTATTTCCATTTCCTGACTATTGTGAAAAGGGCAGCAATGAACATGGATGAATATGTATCTCTGTAGTAGAATACAGTGCTTTAACTGGACATTGTCTCCACTCTTGGTTACCCACCAGAATTTGCCTATTGCTGAAGACACTACATACATGAACCATAGAAAAAACAAGGAGAAGTCAAGCTGGGATTGACTTCAAAGCTTCCTCTCTACTGGCTAGCTTTCATGTTGCTGGAAGGTACTATGCATGTTATTGGAAAAGAAAATTAATCATTAACCTTACCCAGCTGTGAACCCTGCGTGCTTCAACACCCAACTAGGCTGGCATACTACAACTTCTGGTGTAATAATGGCAGGAATGTTATAGGAGTAACCAATCATTTTATAATTGGACTTAAGGTCTGATTCATAAGATGGAACTCATACCTGACATTGAAATTACCCTGGCAGCATGTGGCTAGGCAGCTCACAGGCCATAATGGAGAGCTTAATATTATTGTTAAGTTAAGTAGATAAATTTTGAGAAATATTATGAGAATTATCTTTAGAAAACAATCAGAAATAAAATAATTGTAAAATTAAATTGATTATGTAAAAATTGACTTCATAAAATTATCTCTCTCAAAATAACATATGTAGTTCTAATTACAAAGCCAGGTATGTACAGATTGGGTTTTATTTGTTTTTGATAATGTAGAAGGTTTTTATATGAAATAACATCAAACACATATTAAAGAATAAAAACTTGAAAAGATCTAAAAATGGTAAATGAAAGAAAACCAAGGGTAGTCCACCTGAAATGCAAACACAATGCAAAGCTATTTGTGGCAGTTAGCTTTAGCTGAAAACTTGACATAACTTAGAAATACCTGGAAAGAAAGTCTCAATAAGGAGATAAAAGAAAAATTCCAAATTATCTCTCTGGGTTCTGGGATTAAAGGTATACACTATCATATTGGCAAGTTTTAATTTTTAATTTTATTATTTTTATATTTCTGTGTGACTATGCCTGTGTGTATGAATGCATATGCCTGTAAGAGCAGATGCCCATGGAGGCCAGAAGAGGGAGCTGGTGTTACAGGCAATTGTGAACCACTTGAACTGGGTACTGGGAACCAAACTCCAGTCTTCTGAAAGAACAGCAAGCATTTTTTAACTGCTGAGCAATCTCTCCAATCTCAAATGCTGATATTTAGAATTAGGAATTTTGTGAATCATCTAGGAGCCTACCTTTACATTTACTTTTTCAACTCCCCTTTGTGGAACTTGGTGAGCACTGCATACTGGATATTTCCTCATTGGTGGAGATGATGTTTTTATTATTGCATTCTTGTGATAGATCTTCTTTTTACTCTTCTCCTTCTAAAATCACCTGTTACTTTTCTTAGATTTCTCTAGCACTTCTATCCTACAGTGAGTGCCCTGAAGACTGAATGAACCAGAAATCGAAAAGCACAGGTAAGAAAACCTGGCATACGACAGACTTAAGAGCATTTAAGCTCACATCTCTCATCCTCAAACCTGTGTTTGCCTTCATGATTTCCATGTCTTTCTGGATTCTCACTCAAATATTCACTCTAATACATGTTCTTAACCACTTAATCTGGATCTACATAAAGTCAATACTTTCATTCAATTCTTCTAATTTTAAATTCAAATTCTTACAAAATGATTTAACTTAAATGTTTCTTAAACATTCCTTATGCTTTTAAGTGAGCTGAAGAACTTCTGGTCAAGTGCTTGCACCTCATCTAACTCTTCTGTCCCATTTTCTTTTCTCTGGCTGCTGGTTTTCTTTAGGAAGAGTCATTATTACTATTATTCAGAGCTTTATTCACTCACAGTCTCTGAGCTGCCTGGCTGTTGCTCTGGGAGTTTGGGACCAGAGAAAGCCAGTGTAACACCAAAGTTCTGCCATTTTCCTAAGAAGCCCAGAATATAAGAGCTGTTCAGATGATAACCTGTTTAGCGTGGCACACCCTATCCTTGACAGCAATGGGGTTGGTCCGGATATCTTGGTTGAAACTTTAATTGCTGTCCCAGGGCCCTCTAGCAGGCACAGGTCTCCAGGCTTCTATGTAGATCAGGAGCATAATGGCACCTTCAGACTAGCTTCATTTTCACTCTGCTGGCCCTGCCTGCCACTGGCTACATTCTGCAGTTTCTTTATGAGAAAGATAAATGGACACTGAATTGAAGTCGGGGAAGGGCAGGCAAGACAATTAAGGATCTGAGCTGCCAGGATTGAATAAATCATTCCTGATGGTACTTGGTTTGGTCACATTTTATGATAAACATCCTAATTGGATGGTGAATGTTAAGCTTTCTTCCAAATTGTTGTTTCACTCATATGCAAAAATATTTTTTAATCTTGAAAGAAGCCCAAAGATGGTGTTGAACAATAATTTCCTCATCTGTCTAAATCAAACTCAGACAAAAGGCTGATAGCATGAAATTCAAAGTAAAGAGATTCAGATGTTCAAAAGAAGAAGAAGGTGAGATTATATGGAAAATCAAAGAGCACATAAACAGAAGCATGAAATGGATTCAGAAGCATCATTGGCACCAGGTGTCCTAGCTCACACAATAATATGAACTTTCAAAAGGAATGACAATTTTGATGTTAACCTGATTTATATCTTAAGCTTGAAACCCATCTCCCACCAAAATAAACTCACTTCACTGGAAAACAGAGGAAAGATGATTTTGTAAGTGATCAAATCAGTGATTTAGAGAAGACCTAAAAAGTTTTCTCCAAAATAATTCAAAAAAAGATTTTAGCTAGACAATAAATATTAGAAAGAGAAAAGATATCAAAAGCCAAAACCAGAGTTACTTTAGAAGAAGAAACAAAACTGTTAAAATCCATATTTAAGTATCCCTGAGTATGCCTTAAGAGAGTCTAATAAAAAGAGAAAAGCAAAAAGATATTCTCAGCTAAGGTAAAGTGACTGTACCCCATAGTTCTCTCACAAAACACACTTGCTTTTGGAGAATTTTTAGTTATGCAATAATTTTCTTGGTATGATTGTTGTCTATTTGGTATGGTCAATTAATATGACAGATTCTTGGTATCCTTATGTGTTTAGTAGGATGGGTTTTCATAAATAAAACCCTGTATGTAATATTACTAAAAATTCTGCATGCAGCTATGAAACCGTGAAAAAAGTCCAAGCAGATGTTTAAGTCATTTCTTCCTCTAGCACCACGCCAATGAAATTCCAGAAACAGTCTCAGGAGTCAAACAGAGAGGAGGCAAAGGCCCAGGCCCACATGAACGCACCTGTGCAGACCCGGCTGCACCCGTTCTATGGCATCTGAGTTGGACAATTTTAAGGCAAATTATTGTGACATGTTACAATTAGCTTAGAATTAAAGGTCATTTTTCCTATGATAACAGCTTTAGGCCAAAAGGAGTTCCATATCTTGCTTTGTTTTGTTTTGTTTTTCAAGACAGGGTCTCCCTGGAGCTCCAGCTGGCTTGTAACCCTAGCACTCAGGAGGCTGAGGCAGAAGAACCAGGAGTTGAAGGCCAACTGCACAGGGGACCTTGTCTCAAATAAGTAAATACTAAACTAATCAATCAATTAATTGAATAAAAATTGAAACAAAAATGAAGATGCTGCTTTGACTTCAACTGGAATCATAATATGCACATTAAAAATTCAAAATTTTCACCTCTTTGTATATAACTATACATTTCTCTATTTGATATTGAGGTTAAAAATATATATGAGTGAGTAGGCAAATTTGCAAGTATGGAATTTGCAAATGGTAAAGATAAACTATATGTATATGTGTGTATACTTATAACCTATAATTCATATAAGTACAAAGTCTTGCAATTACAGTTTTTTAAAAAGTACAAATTTTATACATCCTTACTTTGATCTGTTAAGGCACTGGAATATTATTATTATTATTTTAAATTTGTGTATGTATACAATGTGAGTATACAATGTGTGTGTGGTATGTATGAAATGTGTATTCATGTGTGTGTGCATGTTTGTGTGTGCAAGTGCAAGAGATTGTGGGTCACTACATATGTGTGAAGATCAGAGGACAATCTCAGCTGTCAGTTATAACCTCAAACATTGTTTGACAAAGAGTCTTATTGATTGCTACATGAACCGGGATAGGATTCCTGTCTCCACCTACCATCTAACCAGAGGAGCATTGGGATTACAGGCTTACACTTCTGCATCCAGCTTTAAGTGAGGTCTAGGGACATGAGCTCAGGTCCCCAAACTTGAGCATCAAGCACTTTATCCACTGAACTACCTTTCCATCCTCACACTGGAACTTTTTAAAAACTATGTTTGCCCCAACCTCACACTGGAACTTTTTAAAAGCTATGTTTAAGTCAGGTGTGATGGTACATGCTTCTAAGTTTAGCACTCAGAGGCTGATGCAGGAGGGGCATAAGTTTAGGGTCAGCCTGGTGTACACAGTACATAATGAGAACTTGGCAGAAAAAGATAAATGGAAATATTTTCATTATTAATATTTGAGTTTTATATAAACAGAAAAAATTATGTATGCTAAGAAATCCATGCTAATTCGTGTTTGTCCAATTTGTTGAAGCAAACTTTCAGTGATTTGTAAATACAAATCATTTGTTTGATATACAGTAACTTCCCAGTAACTTTACAGTTCCAGGACTCTAAAGTAAAACCTGTGTTTCTAACCTATAATTACACACACACACACACACACACACACACACACACACAGACACACATTCACACACACACACACACACACACACCTATACACAAATTACTATGGGTAGACGAGAGAGGAAAAGAGAGAGAGAGAGAGAGAGAGAGAGAGAGAGAGAGAGAGAGAGAGAGAGAGAGAGAGAAGTGGGGAGGGAGGGAGGCAGGCAGGGAGGGAGGGAGGCAGGGAGGGAGGCAGAGAGGGAAGGAGGACTGGGCTTAGTGGCTCATAAATTTTATTTTATGTTATTGTATTTCAGCGTTTGGGAGCCACAGGCAGGAGAATCTGACCTGGTCCTAGAGGGAGGAGAGAGAGTGAAGAAACAGAAAGAGAGAGAAATCACTGCAAATAGCAATATAATTGTGATTGCAATATTAGATTGCGACAGTGTGACAGTGCATAGAATGTTTGTTCAGCCATACAGTTACACCCACACTCATTGGGGCAATTCAATTTTTCAATGATAAATATACCTGTGATAGCAGACACCATGTTCTTCTAACTGTTCTCTTTTCAAGTATGTGAAAGAAAGAGGAAAAGGAAGAAGAGGCAGAATGTGATGAAGGACAGAGACAACAAGGAAATTTTAAGGGAGGGAGGAAGGGAAGAGCAAGGGAGGGGTGGGAGGAAAGGAGGGAAAGAAAGGAGGAAGAGGGAAGGAAGGAAGGAAGGAAGGAAGCAAAGGACAGAAAAGGAAGAAAGGAAATTTATGTCTTGGATCATAAATGCTGACCTTTGGAATAGCTTAAGCCACAAATACACAGAATGTAAATAAATTCAGTACGAATGTGTGCTGAGATGCTAGAGGTAAAATGTATTTTTCTTAAATGTTCAGAACAAATCTGGACTGAGAGCTTAAGTTCAGAGATACAGTATTTGCCTAGCACCCATGACACCCTGGGTTTGATTCCCTGAATCCCTCTCCAGCCAATGGAGAGAAGAACAGAGAGCACACAAGAAAATTTTCATGCCATTACTATTTTCTAAATAGGAATGGGTAGAAATTAAAAATTAATAGCAGCTATAAACAAAGCTGCTTTCAGTTGCTGGTCTAGTTTACTAAGGTCGAAAACATAATTTTTAGAAGCCTGTTAAAGAGGACTGAATATTAGAAATACTTTGTAGGGTGGGGATATGCAGGAGTTCGTGCAAAAGATGACTCCTGAAACTTCGGTCCCATTACCTTCACCTGAAATCTACGTCTGATTTACTGACTTCAATAATTTTATATGAAATGACATTGTCTTGATTACTTCTCCATGTGTGGTGCAGGCTTTTTATTACCATAGTCCCCACCCTGTGTGCATACATTTTCCAAGGGTCACTCTTTAGCTTGCAGTTTGTCTCTTTCCCTTGGGATCTCACGTTTAAAATTGTCATTATCATCGCACAGTTAAGTCCTCTATTAATCACGGAGTGTACTCGCTCCACTGTAAAACAAAACTGCATACGCTCAGCTGTTGAAGACACAGAATTCTTTACCCTTGAGTGCCTTTCTTTCATTTAGAGTAAAACTTCCTCATGGTTATGTAAGTACAGACCACCCCCCCC
>NW_008351958.1:6083175-6084145 GCF_000622305.1 Nannospalax galili | reverse complement strand
AGGCCCCCCCCCCCCAATTACAATCTTCCTTTCAGGTTAATGAAATGGCACAGGGAGAAAAAAGCGCTAGCTGGGTGAGGGGCAGCGTCAGATGCTATAATCCAAGTCTTCCTAGGTCTCAGGGGTGATTTGAAATGACAAGTGCTCATCAAGGCTGAAATATTAACGGGAAGATTATGAAAGACAGGATTGCATCGAACAGCCAAGATGGTGACAACTACTCATCTCATCTCTTTCCAGTGTGGACCAAAAGCTGTGATTTCACATGGCTCCTTTTCCCTCCCTGGGGCTACAGATGGGAAAGGACACAGCACCAAACAGATGGCGCACAAATTGTCCATATATATTTGGATCCCATTTACCACACTGCAAATGAGAAAGTTTGTCTTTGTGATTTCCCTAATTTCATTTGGGCATGATTATTCTTCTAATAATGTGTGTATGTGTGATATAAATAAATGCATATGTGTATGTGTGTATGCATAAGGTCTTTTAAAAATATTTTATTTTTATTATTTTTATTTTAGGTGTATGGGTACATTGTCTGCATGTATGAAAGTGCACCTGTGTCGTACAATGCCCATGGAAATGAGAAAAGAATGTTGGATCTCCTGGAACTGGAGTTATGGATGGTTGTTAGCCACCATGTGGAAACTGAAAACCAACTCGGGTCCTCTGCAAGAGCACCCGGTGTTCTTAGCCACTGAACCATCTCTCCAGCCCCGTATACATATATTCTTAATAAATATAGCAAGTTGTTTACTCATCAATTCAATAGCCAAGTCATGTTGGTTCAACTTGAATGACAGTCTTATTTATACTTATTTATTCACACTCCTAGTCTTTTAATTCAAGGTGAAATTGCCTTCTGTGTGGGATGTTGCACAGCCTCCCATGCACACATTTATCTTCTGCATCCTCTTCCTTATCCATTTCAACTTATGTCCTGTATACAAGTTATTATACTTAC
>NW_008351958.1:6060420-6083019 GCF_000622305.1 Nannospalax galili | reverse complement strand
CTTTAAGTATATTCTTAACAGAGACTTTATTTATTTATTTATTTATTTATTTATTTATTTATTTATTTATTTATTTATTTATTTTTGAGGTAGGATGTCAGATAGTCCAGGCTGACCTCAAACTCACTATGTAACCAAGGATGACCTTGAATTTTTAATTCTCCTGCGTCCACCTCCTGAGTGTTGGGATTACAGTTGTTTGTTCCCATGTCCAGTTATATGTGGTTTCAGGGTTTCATGAATGCTAAGCAAGTACTCTAACCAACTGATCTGTATTCCTGGTCTTACCATATTTATTTTATAATGATAAAATTTTGATAAAAATTAAGAACTATTATAATATGGGAACCAGGCAATTTATAGACATAAGGTAGGTTTTCAAAGCTATGCATAACAGAATTCTAAATGATGAAATTTTATCCAGACTCCAGTGTTAATCCTACTAAGCTAGCAATTCTTTTCTTCCTTCCCCATTGACAAAGATATAGGTGGCATGAACTACTTTTGAACTGGTGGCTAAATCTGAGCTTTCTGTGGCTCCCAAATTGAAAAGAATTCCTTTCTGAGTTATGACTTTGTATAGTCACTCATGAATCTTATGAGACTTAATAGAAAAACATATGTATAATGCTTGTATAATCATTTTATTTAATAAATATAATAGTAGGAGGTCAAGCTGTGTGTAATGAATATTCACAGAGGTCTTTAAAGGACAATCATATCTCTATGCTTAAATTCTAATCAGCAGATATGTGGGTGTGTAGAGTTGTGAAATTTTATCAAGCTATATGCTTATGGATTTTTCTGTATCTATATTGTACTTCAATAAAGAAGTATATCTGTTGTGAGACTGCATCTTAAAGAAATATCACTATTTGTAGCAATTGGAGGCAACCCCATGTTAAGCATCTTCTACTAAGTGTTTTTCTGTGAGCAGAGCTCACAGAAACTTCTCTTCCTTATCTATTGTTCACCACAAAAATCTAAAATATTGGAAAAATTAGCTTATTATATACTAATAGTGTTTTGTATGTATGACTATGGAATGAAGAAAACAGAATGAATAATTGAGATTTTCTTCTAGAAGTCATTTGATCTATGTGACTCAAGGCCATTTAGAGAGCATCAGTACAGAGACTGGAGTTTCCTGGTTCTATAAGGCTGAATTTCATGCATCTTGGACAAGCATTGAGAGAAGAAACGCACTGTCCTGTGGGCTTGAGGAAGAAAATGCTCCCTTGCACATCAGCACAGAGCTGTAACTCAGAAGAGTTCACAAGATGGCAAAGGCCTGACTTCTTTAAAAAATCACAGTAACCAAGTCACAAGAAAAGAATTTCAATCAACACATGCTACAATTCTGCCTTACAGAATATACAATTCTGCTTTACAGAAATATCAGTCTAACAAAATTTCAATGGCATATTAGGAAAATCATCAAACCAAATCATTGGTTCTCAACAGGCTATGAATTTGTTCTCAACTTCTACCCAGGAGACATATGATAATACCTGCAGACAGTTTTGGCAGGGATAACTGAGGTGGGGCTGCCCACTGTATCAAACTGGCACAGGCCAGGATGGAGCAAACATCTTAAAATGGCACAGCAGTCAGTCACAACAAAGAAAAATCTGGCTCTATAAAGCTCACCTTGAGAAATCTTGACCTACAGTGTAGCTGGTCTAACCCTGCTTTTACCAGTCTTGTGTTCTTGGGAACAATATCAAACCTAAACTAAATGAGATTGCAAAAATATATGTGTTTGAAAATTATAAGGGTAAACTGTGATAATATACTTGTGTCTTTAAAACAATTCTGAAGAACTGTTAGACCATCATGTTTTTACTGATATAAATGAACCTTCATAGAAATATATTTTGGTATACGGTAGCCTATGCAGATATTGTCTATGTCATCATAAGATCACTATCTCCCACAGTGAGACAACTGCATGCATATAAATAAGTTCCTTAATTAGTAACATAATACATTATAATAGCAATTATGGGTCATGAATAAAACCTTTTACTCTGTTAGCAAATAAAAAAAATGTTTTCTACTGCAAAACATTTTATAGCCAAAGTTTAATTTTAATAACAAAGGGCAGAAAGAAAGACATACAACACCAAAAGACACAGAACAATTCTACATGTAAAATTAATTTACAGTGAAATATTTGTGGGTGGTGTATGTACATGCATATGTGTGTGCATATATACATGGGAATATGCGTGTGTGTGTGTGTGTGCATGTGTGGTGTGTGTGTGTGTTCTTGTAGAGGCCAGAGGTTGCTATCCAGTGTTTTCTTTAATCACTGTCTATCATATTTTTTACTTGATTTGCCTAAGCTGACAGGCCAGTGAGTCCCTGGCATCCCCCTATCTCAGCCCCAATTAGCTTTGGCATTAAAGACATGCTCCCACTCGGAGCTTTTATGTGAGTGCTGGGGATCTGAACTCAGGTCTTCATGTCTGCATGGCTGCACTTTGCTAATGAAGGCATATCCCCAGTCCCTACAATGAATATTTTACATATAAACTTTCATCCAAATGAAATAATGTATCCATGCACTGCCGAAATTACCATAGTTAATGACCAACTAATCTACAACGAGATTCAAAATGAAACTATCAATTAAAACATGATACCAAAATTGTGCTAAAGGTTAAGAGTAGACATTTATCTCTGTTCATAACTTTCAGCTGGCTCAAACTTCAGGGACCAGAGCTGGCTTTTAGAACACTGAATATAAGTAAAAAAAGAAAACAACAACAACAACAACAAAAAACCTCTAAAGTAGAGCAATGATAGCTCTTAGTTGATGACTATAAGGAAACATCAGGCACTCAAACACAATTATTATCTGTACTTTATGTATGCAGTCTTCAATATAAATGTTTCCATAGTTTTAAACATACTATTTACACAGTCATCTACTCCCAACCAAATAATTCACTTGTAGTGCATTTAAAAATGTCGATTTTTTTCATATTAGTTTTTAAAAATGTGCCACATTAGTCTTTAGATCTTAATTTTTCTTCCTTGCAATGCTAAGAACTGAACCTATGGCCTCATGTATTCTCAGCAAGAGCTCTACCACTGAGCTACACACCAGCTCCTGCTGGCATTTTGTTGTTGTTGTTGCTTAACTAGGAAATTTAAGCTGAAAACTAGGTGATATCAATATATTAATCCTTGTAATCCTATTTGGAAAACTTTAATTTTTTTTCAATAGGTTTATTCTGCTCTGGTAATCTCCAAATTTCTTCTAAATAATAATTTTGCTACTCAATTATGTGTTAATCTTTGCTTAAAAATATTCACAAATGAGTTCAAGAACAGCCTGGTCTACATAGTGAGTTCCAGGCCAGCTGGAGCTACAAGGAGACCCTGTATCAAAAAGACCAAAAAATAAAAAATGTTCACAGATAAATTTGGGCATAGTGTTATAAGGCTGTAATCCAAGCATTCAGGAGGATCATGAGTTCTAGACTAGCCTGGGCTACATAACAAGGTTCCCATCTCAAAAACTAAAACCAAGCAATTATAATCCCAGTTTATTTCCTTTATTAAAAAATTAAACTTTAAGACTATTTTTGGTCTTTTTGAGACAGGGTCTCCCCATAACCATAGCTGGCCTAGAAAGCAAACTATGGAGACCAGATTGGCCTCAGTTTCACAGAGATCCACCCACCTTTGCCTCCCAAGTGTGGGGATTAATGGCATATACCACCATGCCCAGCTAAGAATTTTTTAAATGATTTATTTATTTTCACTTTTTCTGTGTAAATGTTTGTCCTACATATACGTATGTATGTGCACCACACTAGTGTCTGATGGGTGCTAGTGTCTTTTGCAAGAGCAAACACTGCTCTTAACTGATGAGAAATCACTCCAGCCTCCACAATTTCTTTCTTTAATAGCAAACCTTAGAATACATTTTTAAATGAAAGACTTAAAGCAATGAATACAGCTTCAATAGTATAGTGCCTGCCTAGCATGTGTGAAGACCAAGGTTTGATCCCCAGGATGGAAGACCAAAGTCAGTTATGTCCCCTTCTTCACATCACTCTCCAATGACAGGAGCACAGAAATAAAGATTACAACAAAAATAGGTAAGAAGTATAAGTAGACAGAATTATATCTAAAAAATAAATTACAATTACTAGTTTATAATTCCAATCTATGTATAAATGTTCAATATATATTTCCTATACATTCACAGATATATATATAATGCAGATATATATTCTTTTTGTAATGCTACAAAGTTTTTCACCTCAATAAAATTGTAGTGCTCTCCCATCAGAACCCAAATATTACCCTACTTTAATATATGAAAACTGATCACACATTATCATCACTGAATAAAAGCTTTTTTTTTGTTGTGAAAGAAACATTTCTCTGGTTCCCACCTAGGTCACAGGAATCTGTCCTTGATTTCTACCACAAAATTATCCAGAAGATGAAAAATAATTCTTATAGGTAACTTCTTGTATTGCAAAAGAAAAATGCAGGAAAATTAGCACATAAATAGTACATTCAGAAAATATTGAGGAGCTGTAATTAAATGTACTGAGTCAGTTCAGACATGAGCTCTATTAAGCTATGACTTAGAAAGAAGGTCAAAGGGAACACTATTGTAGCAATCAAGATACATGCTTCCCTGAAGGAATTAAAGAGTATGAGAATGAGGTGGTTTGTTAATTATTTTCTCTGATTAGGTTACCTATTTCTCCTCATGTGCATTTAAATATTAATCAGAGATTCACTTTAGTACAGTATTATTCAAAAGGATAAAATGAGGGAAGAGTTCAAGCATAAGATAAACTGCTACTGGGAGTGGAGGAGAAGAGTTTCTGCATGTTAAACTTAGTTATTAATAATCACTAAAGCCTTGGGGAGAGGAAGGAATAGAATTCATATCACTATCTTTTAAAGTGAAGTTTTATGTTTATAGAATTAGTTTGTCTGATGAACTTTCAAACCCAGATTCTAAAGTTAAAACATCTTTTAAGTTGTATTTTATATTATACAAGATTGGCACACAGTTGTAGGAAAAAAATCTATAATTATCTCTTTTCATATATATGTATATATGAAAATTACTTATATAATTCTCTTCAAAGAATATATAAAATTTCTTACTTGCAAAACATTTATTTTCATCAAAAATCACTAAACTAACCAATTTTATATCTTCATTTTTGTTTCCAAGAGGATTTGTATCTTAATCCCTGGGGATAACATTTCCTAATTTAGAAATTAATTAAAATGTGCTGTTATTTATTACAAACAAATTGTCAAGGGTCATTCCACTTCAATCATTGAGTGGTAAAGCAGAGTTAATTATTCAGAGCCTGTGTATCTACAAAGTATTTAAACTCTAACTGGACAGTTAAATGGGTCCATCACATTATTCCTAGGAAAAAGATTTAACTTTATGAAAAAGTGGCAAGAACTATCAAATGTGTATATTTGTGACCCAGTATCAGATACTTTTCTACAACTCTTACACAATGAAGTTTCCAATATGTCTGTCTCTATCTAAGGCATATTTACATTCATTTCTTAATGACAGGTCAATGAAACTGGGAGACGATAAAAGAGAGAAAGAAAGAAAAGAGAGAGGGAGGGAGGGAGAAAAACAAAGCGATGTTTTTATACATTTTGCTATAACTTGATTCTCCTTTTAGTGAATCAATGTAACTTCAGAGCATTGTGTTTTGAGGTCTTAAAGTTTTTAAACTCTGTAGCAGCCATATTTTGAAAATGTTAAAGAATGAGGTAGAGAGAAGCCAACTCAGGGTAGACAACAGAGTAAGTCCAGAGTCATTTTCATACTCCAAATGTGAGCTGGAACAAGACCTACAATGCACAGGTGCATCTGTAAAGCCAGCTAGTCAGGGCTGAGTCTCAGGATGCAGCAGCTTCTGATTAAGGCACACAGTAGCAAAGTGACCTGTCAGAAGTCCACCACCAAGTTCCAGAAGTGACTGCTTTACAAATCAGTAACTACCTCAAATATTTAGCTGGTAAAGTTAGTGCTGCCTTCAAAACCTAAAACATGTTTGGAATATATCAACAAGGGAAAGCAGAAAACCTCTCAAACTAGCCAAATAGCTTTTGTAAAGGAAATTTCTCAGTGAAAGACATGAGTGTTGAGAGCTGGGTACAGTCCAGATTTTGGTTAAAATTCCTATAATCATTTACATTAGTGGGTAGAATTAAGAAATGCCCATATTTCTTTGCATGTAATTGCTATAGCTCAAAAATATCAATTACAGAGTCATAGAGTAAGAAGTTCACACTAGTTTTCACAGTCAGAAGTAACTATAAGAACCTTTTTTCCTACTGTAAGACATATTTTAATTTTTAATAAAAACTTCACAACCATAAAAAATAAATCAGTATAACACTGCGTATGTGTGTGTGCGTAATTAAAAATGCACACACGTCTCATAGCTAAAGGTGTTAGAAATCTAAGCTTATCTAAATGTTATGTAAAAGCTATAATTAAAAACCCATAATTGCCTTTCAGAACGGGGGCCTCTGACCTCCTGGGTGTTCAACAATCACACTTAGAGGCCAAAGTCAGTGAAAACAAAAAGGCCTGAGAGAGGACAGCCAATATTTGCCCCTGTTCCTCTACCTGCCTGCTATCCACACCACACAGGTCAGCTAGGTTCCAAAGGATGATGGGATGCCTCTAAGAGTCTACAACTCATGTAAGTCACCCATCCTCTTCATCAGAGATGCAGTAGACACCCTATATACACTGGACTCTACCCAAGGTAGAGTTGAGGTCATTAGAGAGAGGAATATCTCCAGTGCTTCCAAGAAAGTCAGGAACCTGACCCATCCCGGTAGATGCCACAACTAGTCAAAGATAGAACTAATGAAGCCAAGGGGCTTATCCTAAATCCCCAAAAGTAATCCCTAAGGAGCCATGACTGGTGTTAACAAGGACAAAAATACAGTTGATTTTTGACTGTTGACATGATCTTAAACACTCAAGAGGAAAGTATAAGTGAAGAGTGAAAGAACTGGTGACCAAGCAAAAAGGGCCAGACAAGGTCTCAAAAGGGATTTGGCAAGCTGTCACAGGAGCTACTCAAGAGGAATCCAGTGGACAGAGGGCTCAGGGGGAAAATTGACACATGTCCCAGGCTCTGGAAACACCTACGACACCTTAACCAGAAGCTATGAAAGGTCCAGGTTCTCGTTCCCACCAACATGTCAAAAATGGCATCCCATTTAAAGGGAACCTTATCAAGTCTTGTTAAGTATACAAATGCATTTCAAACTTGAGGAAATTACTAATTAAATACACCTGTCCAGGACAGAAATCTGCCAAAAGTGCTCCATGTGAGATACAAGGAGCACGCGACCAGGAGCTGCAACAAACTTTCCAGGTGAATATCTTCTCCAAAAGATCCTAAAGACCAAATTTCAGATAAATAAATCTGTGTGGCCATGAATCAGAGCTGCTACATTTAGACTTATCCTCCTGATGGGGCCCTAGCAGCAGCTATGTTTATCTGTGCCCTCAAGACAAATACTTTCTCCACTGCCACAACACTCCTTTAAGACATTCTGTTTTTGTCAGGATGAATCCATTTGGCTGTGAGTAAATGGGATTCCAAGTCTCTGTCTGACATTTCCACTGTTGCTGCTAAGGGTGAAAATCTCCACATTTTATCTGTCATACTTCTTCTCAACCTATACCGTCTCTATTTTAACTCCTGTTTTCAATGCATACCCCTTAACTCTGATGAATCTCAAGTCCCAGGAGACCCCCACTGCATCATGGGACCACTGGTACATACTAATTGGGCATGTCCAAATCTGTCTTCTATCATTTTCTCAGGGCATTACTAATTCCAAGCAGTGGCTATTCTCATGACAGTACAAGCAAGGTTATGGAGCAATTGTACCACCAATCCTATCTCTCCACTCCCTCATGACCCATGGACCTTGCAAGTGTATTCTAATCTTTCAATCCAATGCATAATTTTACAGTGATTTGTGGCTATTCACTAGACAGGCATTGCCCACTTACTGGATCTTCCTCCCCAGCTGAAGAATTACTTTGCTGGGCATATTTACTAAACTTGACCATACACAAAAATTTCAGGTTGAGGGAGTCCAGGTGGTTCTCTCCAGCCAAGCTTCAGGCTTTTTTTTTTTTTTTTTTTTTTTTTCCTGAACTCAAAGCTTACTCTTCCTAGTTACCTCTAAGAACCCACTGCTATTCTGTACTCCTACAGGATGTCTCCTTGCCTATGGGCATAAGTTCACCTCTCTTGTAGGTACTTCCAAACAGCCCAATTTGGCATCAGGTTTCCAGCGTAAAGATAACCATCGTCACTGAAGAACCCATCCCTTGAGACATATGACTTCACTGGTAGTTTCCATTCACATCACATCATAATAAAAGGAGGACTGAATTCATTTTGACTGGAACTGTTCTTGCTGTAGGTCTGAGAGTTCTCTGAGGTAAGTTTGTGTATCAGGAAGTCACTTTATAAAACATCACAAAAGTCATGGTCACCTTGACTTCCTCCACTTCTGAGACTATAGGAGCCAAAGATACTTCCTTTGAATCACCAGCCAGTAATAGACAGTTAGTTTTAGATTACTGTTTAGCAGAGCAAGTGGGCCCTCTGCTTTTCTTAAGAAAACATCTTAGAAGCAGGTACTGTGATCCCAGCAGACAGCCAGAGAGTACCCGTTCTGGCCTCCCTCTGGCATATTGGTTGAGAATCCAGGAGACTGCCTGAGAGCTCCCGGATCCTGCCTCCACTTAGTGGTGGGCTTTCTCTAATTGCACAGTACCCAGCTCCCTAACTGGGATTGCATGAGGCCCTTCCCAAGGCCCCTGGGCAGACCTGGCTTTGGTAGGATAAGGCTGAGATTTCAGCAGACAGCCTGAGAGGGCAGGTTCCGACCTCTACCTCTGTACTGTGATCTCAGCAGACCACCAGTGAGTGCCTGTTCTGGCCTCCCTCTGGCATAGGGGCTGAGAACTCAGCAGACTGACAGAGAGTCCCCAAATCGGTGCCCCCTTGGGGAACTTCCTAAATTTTGCTCTGAGTTCCCTCTAGTAGGGATCCAAACCTTAGAAGGAAGCCTGAGTGTACCTGACTGGAACCCGACGGCCTTCTGTGGGTGCTCCTGAGTAGCTGATCTGAAACCTTCAGTTTCTTCCAAAATAAAACCTGAGAGAACCTGAAACCTGGACCAACCAGCTTTACACAACCAATAAGAAAAGGACCAAGGCACCCCGATAACAGAAACAGAAGCATACTTCAACTTAATTCTCATATCAGAATCACAAACAACAAAAGAAATTCACATGCCAAAATCAAAACAAAAGAATAATAAAATAGAAAGACAAAACACTATGTCCCTACCAAACTCAACCAATCCTATAGATGAGTTCTACAAGGAGAATCCCCTAGCGATAACCCAGGACACAGAATTTAAAAGATCATAAACATGATCAAGGAATTCAGTGAATTTAAAGAACACATGAACAAACAAATTGAAGAACTAAAAGAAGATAGGGATAAACATCTGAATGAATTCACAAAAAGAGAAACACTGAAGAAAACTCAGGCAGAAAAGAAGAAGGAAGGGCAAAACTCAATAGGCCAACTTGAAACAACAGGGGAAAGCCTCACAGCTATAATGAATGAAATGGAAATAGAATATCAACACTGGAGGATAAAGTTGAAGAACTGGACCACTCGGGCAAAGATTATGAAAAACAAACAAACAAAAAAAAAACATTGGAATATGCAAGAGATGTGGGACGCCATGAAAAGACCAAATCTACATATCATAGGCATAGAGGAAGGAGAAGAATTTTAGGTTAATGGTGTTAACCAGATCTTAAATAGGATTGTAGAAGAGAATTTCCTGAACTTAAGGAAAGACATCCCCATACAAATACAGGAAGCACATAGAACACCAAATAGACAGGATCAGAAAAGAAACTCCCCATGACATATCATAGAATCAGGGCGTGGTGGTGCACATCTTTAATCACAGCCCTTGGGAGGCAGAGGCAGGCAGATCTCTGTGAGACTGAGGCCAGCCTGGTCCACATAGTGACTTTCAGGTGAGCTGGGATTAGGGAGTCCCTGTAAAACAAACAAACAAACGAACAAACAAACAAAGAAAACATCTTAGACAGCATGGTGGTATGTACCAATAATGCCAACACTCAAGAGACAGGGCAGGAGGTTCTCTGTGAATCTGAGGTGAGTCTGGTTTACATAGTGAGTTTTAGCTTAGCTAGGGCTACATTGTGAACTTTGTCTTAAACAAAATGAGAAGAAAAAAAAAAAAAAGAAACCACACACACATACACACACACGCACACATGAAACAAAAATGCCTCGTGCCTACATGAACACCTGAAGAACAATAGAATCTGACCTTCATATTTATAATCCAGAATCTGTCTCTGGGGGCACAGGCAAGGATATGGTTGAAATCATACTTGCTCTGCTATCTTGAGTTTTCTCTCTAATCTTACTTGGTTCCTAACTGGTCTTAGGCCTCTGGTCATTATATTCTTGTTGCTTATTTCCTGGCCTTGGCTCCTTATCTCAATAATATAAGGGATTAAATGTCAATAAACAAACAGGGTCATTGAGTAATAATAAAGATGGCACACTTCCTGCTTCTTTTTGGTCCAAAGTAAAGGCTTGAGGTTTCCTCCTCTAGCCAACAGAGTTCCCTTTTTGGCCAACTAGTCCAAACCAGTTCAGATAGGACCTTGGCATCTCTTCGTTGAAGCCATAAACATATCAGTCTATTCTTTGCTTAAGTTCACCAATCCAAAACTGTGGGAAGGGGAACCACCAAAATCCTTCAAACCAGGCCCTCCCTGGCTTTGGATTTTCAGTTTCATGGTCCCGTCTCCACTTGTGGAGAGCTTTATTTCTCTGTGTGAGTGTGTATGGATGTGTGATTCTTCATTCTTTCTAAATAAAGTCTCTGCTATGTGAGAGTTTTCATTATTTAAATTCTTTAATTGGTGGAGAAAATGAACCCAGCTATATCCCCTAAACTGATAATAAACTGATAATGAGCCACCACAATTGTAAAGTTCATTTTCTTTCAGAAATTTGCATTTCCAAATCATGAAGCATCAAGAGGTTCCAGCCAACTGCACCATAAGAACAGCTTAGTTGCAAGGACCTTGGATCCAGTAGAAAGGTCCTCACCTCTCCATTGCTGTGGCCCACTCTAGTTAGAAAGGAATAATGTACCTACTGGTAGGCTTCTAATCAGTGGAAAGGAGATCCAGAAGAATGTCGTGTCTTCCCTCATAAAATTGAAAGGGCCCATATTCCTCAAAAGGGGATCATAGGGGATGCTAGGTAGGGGGACAGAGAATGAAAAGCCATTTTAATTATTGACTTCCCACGTACTGTTTGTGACATATGAATATCAGTATGTCAGCATTATCTGTCACAAATGGCATGGTCAATGATAAATAATATCCTTTTGATGTAGACAGCTGGTTCTTCTCTAGACTAAACAATGTAGGAGACCTGCATTAAGCAGGAAACCTAGTTTTACAACCTAAGACACCAACCCAAACCAAAAGATGAAAAGAAATGATACGTTTGAGAGACCCATCCCTTTGTGCCCCTGCTGGGACCACCTATGGGGCTCCCAGAAAACCTGGAACCTTAAACACCAGGTGGGTAGATACACAGCCCCAGAGCCCTGCCCCACAGCCTTGCTCCAGGCCCTGACAGTAAACCCTCCATCAGGGCCACAGACCTAGGAATAGTCAATGTAACTCCACCTGAACCAGGCACCAGAGGTAGATACACAGCCCCAGGGGCCTGCCACCCCCCTCCGTGAACCTAGATAGTGACTGCTTCCTGCGTCACCTCCAGGACTACATGTGCTGTTCCTCTTGAATTCTGAACAGAATCCAGATAGATACAAAGCCCCAGCACCCCATCCACAGCCTAGACAGCAACCCCTCCCTCAGGACCCTCTGTAGAACCACATGTGCCCAACTTTTTGAAAACTTCAACCACAGCTACTGCTACACAAGGACCACTTGTAGAATAGTCTGAGCCCCCCACAGACATCTGAAGATTGACAGTGACAATCTACTAACTCAATAGAAGGTTTGTTCCTAGTTAAAAAGTGTACATATCCCAATCTACAAGTGACACAACATTCTCACATTAACAAATACTTACCCCAAGGTCCAACATTAAGGACCATTCAGCTGATTGATATCCTGACAAGTGGAGAAGTTGAGGTAAGAGCAAGCAAACATAGACCCACCTAATGATGCTGAGAGCAGATATCCATACCCAAAAAACCCACTTAATCCCAGATGGTCCCAAGCACAAATGATATGAATAACCAAGACAATATATCTCTTCCAGAAATCGGTATATACATTGCAATTTCTCTTTAGAAAAGCAACTTGACACACAAGATAATGATTTCAAAATAGCAATTATAAATACAACCAAAGAACTCAAAGTTCACATGAAAACATTCCAGAATGAAGACAATGAAAACACAAACGGTTGAATAAAATAAAGAAAATAATCCAACAGGGATGGAGAGATGCCTCAGCAGTTAAGAGTGCTGGCTGCTCTTGCAGAGGACTAGGGTTCAAATCCCCATGTTACTGGCATAAAAACAGATACATTGATCAGTGAAATATAAATGAGGACCTAGATTTAAGTCTATGCACTTGCAGTCACTTGATTTCTGACAAAGGGCCAAAAATACACTGGAGAAAAGACAGCTTGTTCAATAAATGGTACTGGTCAAACTGGATAGCTACATGTAGAAAAATGAAACTAGATCCCTATCTCCCTCCATGCACAAAAGTCAATCCCAAATGGATCAAGGATGTGAACATAAGACCTGAGACCCTGAACTTGATAAAAGAGAATGTAGGGAATACATTGGAACATATAGGGACAGGAAAGGACTTTTTGAACATGATTTCAATAACACAGGCATTAAGTCCAACAATTCACAAATGAAACCCCATGATATTAAAAACTTCTATAGAGGAAGGAACACCATTATTAGACTGAAGAGGCAACCTACAGAATGGGAAAAAATTATTTACCAGCTATTCCTTTGAGAGGTTAGTATATAAAATATACAAAGAAAAAACTAAACTAAAAAACCCCACTAAAATTTGGGGCGAAGAGCTAAATGGAGATTTCTCCAATGATGAATCAGAAATGGCTGAGAAATATATTTAAATGTTCAACATCTTTAGCCATCACATAAATGCAAATTAAACCTATTTTGAGATTCCATCTCACCCCAGTCAGAATGGCTAAGATTCAAAAAACAAACAATGACAAATGCTGATCTGGGTGTGCAGAAAGGAGATACTTTTGCTGATGGGAGTGCAAACTGCTGGAGCCATTATAGGAACTAGTGTGGATATTCGTCCAAAAGCTAGAAACAGAACTACAACATGATCAAGCCATCCCATTCTAGGACTCTATATCCTGCTACAGAGATACCTGCTCATCTGAGTTCACTGATGCTGCAGTTATAATAGTCAGGAAATGGAAACAACATAGTTATCCATCAGTGGATGAATGGATAAAAAATATAATACATTCATATCATGGGATATTATTAAGCTATCCAGATAAATAGAATAACGAATTTTTCAGGTAAATGGATGGAACTGCAAAGAATAGTCCAGACTGGGGTAACCCAGATCCAGAAAGAATAGCTCATGTTCTCTTTCATAACTGGATGCTAACTTTAAATCTTTAGGTGTGTGGTGTTTCACTTGGAAAATTCATAGAGGTCAGGAAACTGGTAAGGGGTCAGGAGGATAGGGAGCTTCATGGGAAGGGAGATAGAATGCAGTAAAACAAGAGGGGAATATGGAATAAGAAGGGTTAAATGAGGTGGGGAATGAAAATTTCCCCAATCTAAGAAAAGTGATGACTATAAAGCAGGGAGTATAGGATGGCATAACTAACACTAAAGGCCTTTTGAAAAAGTCATACAGAAGCTTCATAAAGTATATTCATATACAGCATGAAAAAAGAGTATAAATGTAGTTACCCTATAATTGGGTGACAATGTACCTACCAGACACCATAGCTAGTAAATAAAATGTCCAATTTCTGGAATGGATTCCCTTTTGGGGAGCTGTTAACCTGGGAGAGGGCAAGTCCCACAAACCCTCAAGCAATACTTGCTATGTACACTGTTCTTCATTACCCACCAGAATTTGACAGTAAGACATTTGCTGAAGATACTACACATGTGAGTCATTCAACAGACAAGGAAAAAAAATCAAGCTTCTATTGATCCCCAAGATTCATCCCTACTGACTAGCTTTCATAGTGATAGAAGATACTGTGCATACTATCATAAGAGAATCATAATCATCAACCTTACCCAGCTGTGAACCCTTCAAGCTACAATGATGACTGGTTTGGCAAGATACGCCTACTGGTGCAATAAAGGGATGGCTGTTATAGGAGTAACCAACCATTTTCTGATGGGAACTTAAGGCCCACTTCACAGGACGGAACCCACACCTGGCCTAGGAACCTGCAGCTAGAGAGGTACAGGCTGTAGTAGAGAACTTACTACTATTAATCTGCTAAATAGAAATAGTACTAAACCAAATCCCTATGTCTTATTGCTATAATCATTGATTACTGCATTGGTCATCTCTCTCTGGAGAAGTTTCTTCTTACAACAGGTGGTGATTAACACAGAGACCCACAACTGCTCATTGTGCAGAGAATAAGAGATTGCAGAGTGCTTAGAACTGAGTGGGACATTCAAACCTTGACTCCCATGGATCAGGGATTATTGCAGAAGAACCTGGAAAATTTTAAGAGCCAGAGTTGGTAGATGAACACAAGGAAACAGTGGTAGACAGACAGCCCAGCAGTTACTCACAGCAAGCACGGCAGCATGCAGAAGACCTGCACAAGCTTGACCCAGGCAGAATCCTAACATAGAGGGAAGGATGCAGACAAGAAGCCTCAGCCCAAGCTGAGGAACCATTGGCAACTGATCACTGCTGGGGAAGGAAGTGTCAAGTTTTCTTTAATGGTGTGATGCCCGGTGAGTTGATCAGACTTCAGAAAAGGGCATTTGGGGACACAAATTAGACTTGACAGGCCTCATAGAAAAGTAATAATAAAAGCTATGAAATAGGGTTAGAAATAGTAAGGAGGGTGGACATAGGAAAGGACGGTCTGAATACGATCAAAATACATTGCATGAAATTCTCAAAAAATCAATAAAGTTATAAAAACATGAAATGATAACACCTGAGGTTAAGATAAGAAGATGGGCAGAATAGCAACCCCCTTAAAAGACATGCACCAATGACCCTCAAAGCCCTCCTTTCAGGTAGTAGCTCTTAGATTGCACTGCTGGGCCTGTGCGCTTTCTATGTTCTGACTCAGAAAACCTACCTTTCTTCCTCCTCTTCCTGTGTCCCTTTCCCCAGCACCTGCCAAGGTCTCCACCCTGCTGCCCTGTCATTTTCTATCCTTACTCAAACAGATCATCTTCCAGTGTCCTTCTGGGCTGGTTGTTAAATGAGGTTATCAATGAGATCAGGAACATGAAGAAAAGGAACCTTGTGGCCTGTGATGACAAATAGGTTTAAACTAGTTTTTGTAATTCTATAAATCATGCTGCAAAATTCCAGGGTTTTATATACATAAAAAATTCTGTTTTAATTGGCAATTAAAACAACAAAACTGTAATAAACAAATAGAGAAACAGAAATATAAATCTTAGAGAACTATAAATAAAAAAAACATTTGGAAAACATCTAAAATTGGTACAAAATATAGTATGTCAGTCTCAAAATATAGCTATGTTCCAAAAATTCATGTAAACAATATATGGTGACATCATTCCGCTGTTAGATAATCCATATTATAAAGGGATAAATGACAATGTTAATTGTCCTTCTCATAAATCTGTATGTATGTTCATGTGTATATGTGTGTATTCATGTATGTCTGTGCATATGTGTGTTCATGTGTGCATGTGTGTGCATGTATATGTGTGATGAGCTCTAAAATACAAGTTTTAATCTAAAACTCTCCATTCTAAGAACATGTCTTCGTTGGGATTTAATATTCAGAACTTTGCTTGATAGTTTAAAGGCAGCAATAACGTTTATAAAACAAAGGGTAAGGTTACATTTTCTGTCTTCTTCCTGATCATGCTCAGAATTTTATTGGCTTTTAGGATTATGGAGCAACTTATATACATATATTCTGAAAATAGTCTATGATAATTCCTCGGCCTCTAGATGACCCGGAATTTCCTGTTTACTGACTTTAAATTATTTCTCATCCTCAGCAAAGAATTACAGCTGCTGCCATGACATTCCTCACAGATGACGCTCCCTCCGGCACGCCCAGACTTGCCTGCCCGCCTACACTCATAACACTATTGCCATAAGTGGCTTCACCCACCTCTCTCCCACTCAAAAAAAAAAAAAATACATTTCATAATTCCAGCAAGGGAGAGAGTTTTATAGGCACAACACTGATTCACAGGAGAAGCAATCTTCAAACTTTGGTAAAGGCTTAAGAAAGTAACAATTTACAGTGCAAATGATGATTATGACACAATCGTTGACAGGGAACCAGAGACAGAAAGCTTTCATTCAGACAAGCAGCTACTACAGGAACAGTTTGACAGTATCTCTTGGGGAAATCTGAACGCATTGTGTGTTCAATCATCTTCAGCTCTTGTGGTACCATTAATAGTAAAAATAATATATGCTATTAATTAAATGATCTCTGTGTGCCAAACTTTAAGAGCCTTAACATTTTCTCTGCATTTTTAGCACTTAGAATAGCTCTGTAGGTCACCAATATTTTAATCTTTATTTTAATAGAAAAGAAACTGAGACATAGAAAGCTTAGAAAATTGATCAAGTCATAGTAAATAAGAAAACAAAACTCAAATACAGAGGTATCTAATGTCTATGTCTCAGTTAATGTTTTTCTTTAATATAGGAAATTTCTTTAAATGTTTGAGAAGCTTGTACCTATGAAGTCTTCTATGAGAAAGTCATCCTTTCTTGCCAGATACTATTTTCTTCCTAGTAACACCATTATTTTGGAAAGTCTCACTACTTTATAGAGTGATAATGTTTCTAACCAGAGAATGTCTGCACATGTAAACATTGTATGTATGTATGTATGTATATGTATGTATATGTGTATGTGCTTTGTACTTCTAAAATATGAATATTCTGTCAGTTAAGTTTTGATCCAAATATTCCATTTGAAAATATATTCAGAAAATGAGTACATATAGTTGTACAGTGAGCATTTTTAAATACTCTGCTAATAGACAGTTGGATAGGTCCAGGATTTTGCTGTTGCAAATGATGTCATGGACAGCTTACAAACATCTTTGCTTAAGTGTGAGCACTAGAGCAGAGTCCTGGAGTAACAGATAGGGACTTTTTAATGTGCTTTTAGAGGAGGTCAAACTGCTTTAAGTTGATTTTAAAATCTACACACACATTAATGACATATGGCAAAAGATCACTAGTTTATTCATAATCTCATCAGGAAGGGCAGTAACATGAGGGCCCTTCATTTGATAAATAATTTGAAAACAACATGCCCTATTTTGTCAATCATCTAAATCTTTCTTCATAATATCCTTTAAAGCACAAAAGTTAATAATCCTATTGGTCTAATTCATTGTTTTCTTCTGTTGTGTGTCCATCTAAAGATCAACTGTCTACTTACAGACATGAGGATAGAAAGTTGTGCTTCTTTCCCTTAACTAGACAGTTCCAGCTCTTATGTTTACACCATGGATCATTCTTAGTTAATTTTTACATAACTTTAGACAGGGATTTAGCTTGGCTTTTTTCACATCATTTTCTAGTTTTCCTAACATGGCTTTTTGAATATACTAGCATTTCAATGTTGACTTGTATTGATTACCTTATCAAAATCAATTTACCACAAGTGATCAGTCTTTTCCATTGATTTGTTTTTATTTACACAAGTGTTTATTTTATTGATTTATTAGTTTTACAAACTTAATTATTCATTTGTTAATGCACAGAAATACAAATGATTTTCATACTAACTATGAATCCCACAATTTACTATTTATTAGCTGTAATAACTTTTGTAGCTTTTTGAACATTTTATGTACTACATACTACATACTATTACCTGCAAGTAGAAACAGTTTTAGTTCTTCCTTTACAAACTGCCTTGTCTTTTCTTTCTTTTTCTTGCCTGGATGCCACATCTAGAACTTCCAGTAAAATACTAAACAAAACAAACAAGCAAAAAGCAGACATCTCTATCTTTTTCCTGATCATCTGAGGGAATGCTTCCAGTCTTCAGAGTTAGCATAATGTTAGCTGGATATTCCTTGGAGAAGAATGTTAGGCTGAAGTTCTACTTCTAGTTTATAATATTTTTAATACAAAACTATGCTGTATTTTGCTAGATGCTTTTTTGTGTTTACTGTGATCACTCTGTGCACACGTGTGTGTGTGTGTGTGTGTGTGTGTGTGTGTGTGCGTTTAGCTTTTTTCTTTCAGTATATATTGATTTTTCAATGTTTCATTCTATGAAAAGTCCTACCTGGCTATACTTTTTGGTGTTGCACTTGGTTTCCTAGCAGCCTGTTGAGGAAACTATGTTTGTGAGCATATTGGTCTGTAGTTGTCTTTATTTCTGGCATCATTGCCTAGTTTTGTATCAGAACCATTCTGACAACAGAGGATAGGTTAAGGTTTATTCTTTCTCTTCAATGTTTAAAAGTATCTTCAAAATATTTGTGTGCGTGTGTGCGTGTGTGTGTGTGTGTGTGTGTGTGTGTGTGTGTGTGTTTAAAATGCTTTTTATAAATCGTCAATGATTTAAAAATCTAAAGTTTTTCTTGGAAAAAATTTGTAAATTATTAATTGAATCATTTTACTTGTTACTATTTACATTTAATACATCTTGAGTTAATTTGCTAGGGAGTGTCTTTCTGAGATTTGACTTGTTTTACTATTTTAATATTTATACTATTGAATTTATTGGCACAAAATTGTTATAAGTGCCGCTCCACTACTTTTTCTATTATTTCTTAACAAGTTAACAGATGAACTAAAATTAGGTATGGTTATTAAGTAATATACTTTAAAATCACTAATAAGCAATAAGAGGAAAATACATTAACAGAAATATGACCTACACACAATGTTGGAATGCATGCATTTTTTTAGTAAGCATGTCTTTTCTGATCTGTAGGCTTACAAGGATTCTAAGGTGGAACTTAACTGAGTCTACAGGATTCCCACAAGTTTTGCCTATGCATGCTTTAAGTTTCTCTCTAAACTTCCAGCATGCAGTCCCACTGTATATATCACATTAGTCATGTTAACAGTATATTGAAGAAGTATTGATGAATTGCTTAAAAATTATAATTGAGAAGGGCTAGAGAGATAGTTCAGCAGTTAAGAGCACTGATTGCTCTTGCAGAGGACCCAGGTTCGATTCCTAGCACCCACATGGCGGCTATGAACTGTCCTTAACTCCAGTTCCAGGGGAATCCAAAGCCCTCTTCTGACCTCCATGGCATTGCATGGTACAGATGCACTCACATACATGCCGGCAATACACTCATACACATAAAATAAAAATAATAAAATATTTTTAAAAATTATAATTGAGAATCAAAGGGTAATATTAAATATACCATGTCCTACTTCCAAGTTGAATAGCACTATTTTATATGAGAGGATTGCACATAAAAGCCATTCAAGTTTCGTTGCTAAATTTTCTTGGAGTATCACAGTATAAAAGTCCTCCTTTAAGGCTTTTAATTTTAACAATTAACAATTAACAATTTTTTAATTTTTCTAAGAAACATATGAATAAATTATAATATAAAGTAATAACTTTTAGGATAAATAGATATGTAGAAAAGACCAGAGAGAAATTAGGAAGAAAAAATTTGACAACAGCAATTAACATAAAATAAATGATTTTTGCTCTGAGTTGACAATAATTACTCCTCTTCAGTAACTATATGAATAATGTTAATTTTTTTCTCAATGAATAATAATAATTAGTTTATTATTACTGTGATTTATATGCATATTAATTGCTCCACTATGTGTAGTCCTTTCCTGGTCTCTATTATGTCCTTCAGTTAAGACTTCCTTCTACAAAGAGCCAGTGTGGTTGCCTTGGCCTGGTAATGTTAGATGTGTTTTAATGACACAGAGATATGTCTTTCTTCCACCACAGAAAGTAGGCCTGGCTGTAACACACTCTCCTGCCAACCTCAGTGTCCATCAGCAGAGGAATGAATAAGGTAAATGTGGTATGTATACATGGTTGGAATTTTTTCCAACTATAAAGAAGAATTAAATTATGTCATTTGCAGAAAAAGTGAATGCAACTGGAAATAATCATATTAGGCAAACTATTTCAGTTTTAGGAAAACAGTGGCACGTGTTTTCTCTCATTTATGAGTTCTAGACTTTATATAAATATGAAAATCATATGTGTAAAGATGATATGAAAATAAAACCAAAAGTATCTAAAGAAATAAAGGGACTAACAAGATGGGGAGGGGCAAGAGAGGGGAGGGCAGCAGAGAGTGGGGGACATGCTCCAAGTGTGTTAGATTTCCATGAAAATAGCTTTACGTGTAATGAACAAAACTTAAAGTTTTGGAAAAGCTTTGCTATGGCCAGGAAGTAGCTTGGTAGTGGAGTGCCTACCTAGCAGACACAAGGCCTTAGAGCTGATCTCCAGTACCAGGCATGTGAGTACACATGCAGGGGTGCACACGCGCATGCGCGCGCACACACACACACACACACACACACACACACACACACACACACACGAAGGTATTTCTAAAGACCTTTGGTTTGCTTCATCAGTCATTTAAACACAAAGTGATAAGATAATGTTTCTAAATCTAGCTGACATTGCTGCTTTTAGTTTTCTCTAAAACTGCAATTCACAGGGTCACAAAAGTTTATACCGGTCATCTGAGATATAGCAAATTATCATTTTAATATAATTTACCAAGGACTCAATGTCACTCCACTGATATGTTGTTTGGACAGATGGCAGTGTTTCCATGTTTCCTAGATCTTTTTCTTTGGCTAGAGAAACATTCATCTTGGAGACTTCCATGGAATAAAGCATCAATGTTTGAAGAGCTCTTTCATGCCAAGAGTTACAATTTTTTAACTTAGCAGAAGGATTCTCTCTTTTAAAACATTAAATGGCATAAGGACAGGATTCTTTATAAATTCCCAAACTAGAAAATGAATTCCCTTTGATGAGAGAAAGGAAATTCTGGATTAGGACAGTAGCTTAGAGATAGGGAGTTTATCTAGTGGGTACATGGTCCTAAGTTCAATACCTGGTGTTGAAAAATGATGGGGAGAGAGAAGTAGGGAAAGAGTGAGGTCGAGGGGGGAGGAGAGAGAGAGAGAGAGAGAGAGAGAGAGAGAGAGAGAGAAATTTTAATACAGCTCACCCAAACAACTAGAAACTAGAAGGCTGAAAACACTAGAGAAAAACTGTAGCTCATAAAAATCCATGTGAGTAATTAACCGATGAGGGCTGTAGGAAACACAAAGACCCAAGCAAAAATGCCCAAGTTTTACAAGTTTGTATATCGTGGACTGAGTTAAAGATAAATTAAAATGCTTAGATATATGCAGGAAGCTATCAGAACTCTGCCAGTAGGTGTCAGGTAAAGTACATGGCAGGAGAATGAAGTGAACAGTGACCAGAAAAGTCTGTCAGCAATCAGTTACCTTTCAGAAGCACATTTTGGAATCAGGCGAAACTGAGGCAGGAAGCTGATGGAGGAGCATGAGCGCGAAGTTCAGGCCACAGCACATACACATAAAAGGACTGTCTCAAAACCAAAAAAAAAGCACTTTCATCACAGATTTTGTTTTATTGTGTGAATGATTTTCTATATCCTTCAAGTTTTTCTCATAGTATTTATAATATTAAAGTCGGATTAAAATATAAATTTATTACTAGAGAAGCAAATCTATTTTAGATATTAAGTCTGATAATGTGACTTTTTCCCATGGACATTTCATAGGTTTCTAAATGACTATCAGAAATACAGCCTTACAAATATGGTAGTTCATAAAATTAAAAGATTTTGTTAGAAAGGAACAGAATATGTAAAGGATAGAGAGATGGGTCAGTGATTAAGAGCACTGCCTGTTCTTGCAGAGAACCAGGGTTCAGTTCCTAGCATCCACATGGTGGTTCACATCTGTCTGGGACTCTAATTCTAGGGGATTCAACACTCTCTTCTGGTCTCTGCATGCACTGCACACACAGATGCACTTACATGCAGGTAAAATGTTCATACACCATAGACAGATGATAGATAGATAGATAGATAGATAGATAGATAGATAGATAGATGATAGATAGATAGATGATAGATGATAGATAGATAGATGATTGATAGATAGATGATTGATGATAGATGGATAGATAGATAGATGATAGATAGATAGATGATAGATAGATAGATAGATAGATA
>NW_008351958.1:6056084-6060404 GCF_000622305.1 Nannospalax galili | reverse complement strand
CACTTCTTCTGCTCGTTTTCCATCAGGGTTTTCTTGTCAGTACGCCTGCAGGGTACCACGTTCTGCTCCTGCAGTTCAAGACTTTGGTTACCAGCTGTCCCCTAAATGCCATTAAACCCACAGATTGAGTTGTGGTGTGGCTCTGTAACAGTGTACTTTCCTAGCATATCACAGGGCTGAATTTCATCGCCAGACACCAAAAATGGAGACAGAGTGAAAGATGATTAGGTACATTCATAGATACATAGACAAATGGATGGATGGATAGAACATAGGTCATAGAGGTGATAAATAGAAAGTTAGATCGATGTCAAATGCCTACATGATACATAAATGGATGACAGATGATATAGATGATAGAGAGATGGTAGATAGATACAAAGATATATACATACATAGATGTATACATAGATAGATAGATAGATAGATAGATAGATAGATAGATAGATAGATAGATACATAGATAGATACATAGATAGATACATAGATAGATACATAGATAGATAGATAGATGATAAAGAAATATTTAACATGAACAGAATATGTGATTGATAATTAAAGGGACAGAAAGATAAAAATAATGATGGTATGCTTACACATATTAACTTTTTTATGACAAATTGAAAGTGATCTGACTTTGGCATGCTTCACAGGTGCAACAGCTGACATCATGGTCAGGCCAAGGCACTTACACATCAGGATGGCAGGTATGCCAAAGGACAGTGAATTCTGAGGACTGTGGTGAAAACACAACACAGGCACTGCCTGAAAGTACAGGTTCATGATTTCTTCTCAACCCTAACAACTGTAATCACAGCAAAAGTCATGAATGCAACCACATGAGTATCCTAAAAATGCAAGGTTCAGGGATATTATAACTGGTGATTCAAAGAACAGGTTATGAGAGGGGTAGGAGGGTTTTATTTGATTATCTAACTTGAAAATCTTAAAAATATAATGTGTACATCAGTACTAAAAGCATAAACAGCACAAGCACAGCATTTGTTTGCTCCAGAATTGCTGTCATTTTTTTCTCTTTTATTATCTTCATTTTCTGACTGCAATTTTTACCACTTGATGAGATTTGCTAGGTTACCACTGGCTTAATTACTCAATGGATGGAAACCAACTCAGAAAACTGAGTAGTCTTCTTGAGGCATTGCCTTGCGTACTGCTCACATGCCATAATTTAAATCAATTTAAATAAATGACTATTGTTACCTTTCTGAAACAGATATTTATTATTAAATCAAAATACAATTTCTATGGTTTTCCATTTTAATGTGCATTTATCCCTGCATATGCTGAATTAGGAACATTATCTGAAACTGAATATTTTAAACATTGCCCTTCACCACCAGTCATTCATCCATTCATTCATTCAAAAACAAATAATCACCACTTATTATGTTCAGAAGACTTATCTAGGTAATAGTTTCAAGGATTAATAGAACATAGTACCTGTACTCGATAACATTGTTTCTAAGTGCACGATTCATAATATTTTAATGTACAATCTTTATTTATTATATTCAATAAAACAAATTTAATCTCTACTCAGAAGCAGTATTCTCAACGGTCACAAATTAAAGCCCAATTTATGTGACTATAATGAAAGACCCTATTAGTGTTCCTCACATTCTTTCAGGCAATTAAAGTGACTTAAATTTCCTTTTCTCTACCACATGAGCTTTCCCGAGTCACCTTCTATATTTTGACCGCTGCCTATGGGAAAGGAGGGTGACTGCTTTTGCTTAAGTTTTGCACCCCTGTTTACCCTTATAGTGTCATTTGTACGTGCTTCTCAGTAAATAACTGAATAAAAGTTCATAACTCAAAAAGTCAACAAATATGCTGATAACTCCATTACATTCTTTGCCTTCTGCAGAAAAATTTGATGTTCTAGTCACTCATATTTTCCCTCATTTTTTTAAACAAAGTATTGGAGTGAAATTTCATGAAAGGATAAGTTCATAATCATATATATACATATATATGATGCATACACACTAAATGATTATGAATTTATCCTTTCATGAAATCTCTGTGAGTTCAAGGCTAGCCTGGTCTTCATAGTGAGTTCCAGGACAGCTGGAGCTACAAGGAGACCCTTTCTAACAAAAAAAGAAAAACAAAACAAAACAATATCTATCTATCTATATATATACATATATATAAAACATTAATGCAATGCTCTTTAGAGGCATGACATATCAAAATTTTGGCATTGATGTCTAAACAAATTTGTTTGGAGTGGAAAAAATCACAATAGAAAATAAGAAAAAAAAAGGTATGGAAACTTACTTGGAACAAACGTCTAACATTTTAAACAGCTCAGTGGATAAAAGCACAAGCCTGACGACCTGAGTTCAATGCTCAGAAGCCAAGGCGGAAAGAGAGAACTGACTTCAATAATGTTCTCCCCAGACCTATAGATGCACATCATGGCATGCATACCCAAAACACACGTCATGAACACACACATGCACATTCACAATAATAGGTATTTAAAAATTCGCAACCCAACCTAGTGAAATAAATGAGACTTGAAAATAAATACTCTCATGCTTACCCAGTGGGAATAACATATGCTTATCAGATGTTTCAGTAAGTAAAAGTAAAAATTATGAAGCCTATAGAAGTTAATTTTAAAACACTGTTCTTAAAGCAGATAAAAAGAAATACACATACTAGAAAAAATACATTTGTAGATGAATGTAAAGAAGCTATTTACCCTTAGCTGATTATATTTTTTCTTACTTTTCAAATCAACATTTTATTCTTCAATTATCATATCCAGCAATCACAACAGGATGGATAATATTTTATCTTTTTTCTTGTAAATATTCACTAGGTAGAAACATTTGCAAAGTGAAGTTTCAAGAAATAACTTTGTAACTTTTTTCCAATGATTCATTTTGTGGGAAAGGAGTTACTTTTCCAGAATGCCTTCAGCATGGAGGAAAACATGAAAGTCTCGGTCTGCTTAAGCCTAGTTCAGTCTCACACAAATCTTCCAACATACACGTTTTTCAGGTTTTGATGTTACAAAAGCAATAACTAGTCATTAGAAGTCATATTTTGATTTGAAATATTATCTCTTCCTCAGCTCTGGACATGTTGTAAGAACCTCTCCCCAAAGCTGGTGTGTGTGTGACACGCTTTTGAATATAGTAGCCTGTAGACTACCATTTGTTTCTGGTGTGAATCATTCCTGTTGCAAGAACATCCCCTTCTCTGTGCCCTTCTCTATGGGTGGAAGGGAACAGGAGCAGGCTGCTACAACAGCTGCTGTTGCCTCTCTGATTTTTGTCTTAAGAGAAATTTGCCTCATTGGTTTTAAATCAATACTAAAAATGTTTCTTTGGCCTTCCTTCTATGGGTCCTGGGAGAAAAGGAAGAGGGGCTATGTCATCCAGGGTGGATATAAAAGCAATGGACTTCAGTACAACACAGGGCAAATCACTGCATCCACTTACAGGCTTTGATTTTCCTGTACAAAATGAAGATAAAAGACCCGCCTATAAGGCTGTTTTGAGGAATACACGAGATGCATTTAATGTGAAAATCCATGTACTTGATGGAAGAATTTTTTTTCTGACTATCATAGGTGAGAGCAGGGCATGTATAATGTACAGCTGTAAGTGGTTACTAGGAAGATCCAATCTGCTGTGGGGCCATGTATTTTATCTGAAAATTCTGTTTTCAGCCACAGTTGGCTTCTCCTTTACTCTTTCATTATACTGCTATTGAAAGGGCTGTGGAAGAATCTTCCCTTTCTCCACCTGTTTCTAGCTGGTTATACAGTTTTGTAGGAAATGATCATTAATCCAGACAGCAGTGTACCTACTCAGACTCTAGGCTGTGATTCATACTAAGTGCTGAAAGAATTTAGACGAGGAAGAAACTAGTTGATTTGAGTAACAGGAATAGACTAGTGGAAGAATTAGACTTCATTTTGGCTACAAAACAACAGAAGAAGGTTAAGAAGCAAACATTCTGCCTGGCTAGAAGGCCCATGTCTATAAACCCAGCACTGGGGAGGCTGATGCAGGTAGATCACGAGTTCAAGACCAGCCTTAGTTACATAGTAAGTTTGAGGCCAGCCCGGGCTACTCAAGATCCTGTCTCAAAAAAATAAATTAGGGGCGGTGAAATGGCTCGGTGGGTAAAGGTGCTTGATATTAGCCTCACATCTGAGTTGGATTCCTAGGACCACATGGTGAAAGAAAGGAACTAACTCCCACATGTTCACCTCTGTTCTCCATATTGGTGCGCAGCATGTGCCTGTCCATAGATACACCCGCGTGCAAACACACA
>NW_008351958.1:6034585-6055808 GCF_000622305.1 Nannospalax galili | reverse complement strand
TTTTAAAAATAAAATAAAAATAAATAAAGAGAGAAAGAAAAAGAAACAAGTATCTCAGGTCGGGTGCTGCATACCAAAATATGGAGGAAACTCACTTTAAATCCACACGTTTGTTCCTCATTTGCTTTTCTCAAGCCCATGTCTTGTCCCCAGGCCTCGACAAGAAGTAGCTGACTTCCTGTACTCTAAACCTTCATGATCAAAGCCTTCTCCCCATTACCTTGGCATTCCCCATTTCATTGAAAATAACAACGCCAGTGCTTCGATGATCCAAATGTCTACAGTTAAAAAAAAAAACTATAAAATGCTATGCTGAGTGTATGATAGCTCACTGCATATTCTAATTTTCAATGGGTATCTACTGGAAGCAGATGTTAACATGTCAAAATCATCACAGACACCTAGTACCACAAGTCCCTAATTTATAAACTAAACTTTTATCATAGGAATGTGCACACAGTACAGGCAGAACCACAGGGAGTCCCTACACTTACTCCCACCAGCTAAAGGAGGGGAGGAGAGACAGTACTTATATGTCCATGCTAGGTTTCCAAATTCATCATCATATTTGTTCTTCTAAATACCTTTTGGGTAAATAGTATTATTATCACTAATATAATTTCACTTTATGGTAAAAGAAACTTCCATTCTTACCCAGAGTCAGAGAGTTATAGATGTCGAGATAAAATTAAGGAGCCCATACTCTGCAATCACAGCCAAACAAGCTTTGTGCATACATACGAACATGTACATATATGTGTTTGTGTGTGTGTGTACATGTACAAATGGGTACATTTGCACATGTGTACATTTGCATGTCAAGGCCAGAGGCCAACATCAGGTGTATTTCTCTATCATGCTCCACCCTATTTTTTTTTATTAAATTGTGTGTATATGTGTGTTTGTGTGTGTGTATGCTCAGCATGTCAAGGAGACCCTCTGGAGATCAGAAGACAACTTGCCAGATTTGACTCTCTTCTACCACCATGTGGGTCTTGGGGATCAAACTCATGTTATCAGCCTTGGCAGCAAGTGTCTTCACTCACTGAGCCATCTTTCCAGCCCCTCCACTTTTTCATTTTGAGATAAAGTCTCTCACTGAACCTGGAACTTAGTACTGCGGCAAAGCTGGCTGCCTAATTAGCTTCAGTGATCACCTGTTTCTGTCCCACTCCAGAGCTAGGGAAACAGACACATAACCCTGCATGGGTGCCTGGCAAAGCACTGTCCTCAGACCTGTGCAGAAGGCATGTTATTGACTGAGCCATTTTGCCAGCCCACAAATCAGCTTCAAGGCTAGATAAGAAGAATGATTTTGTGAATTTCCAAATTCTAAAGGGCATTAAAATAATTCCAACCATAATTTGAGAATTTTGCATTCATTCCAAGCTACTAATATATAAAGCAGGAAGATGAATAAGTTGTTTGACATGAATCTCTTTCTGCCATATATCGTGTATGTGTGTTTGAGTGTGCACATGTGTGCACATATGTGAAATTCAGACACCTAAAAGTAAGTAGTCACAATTTATTTAAACTGTCTTTGTTGGATGGACATAAAAGCACATTTTTTACTATCTAAACTATAAATATGAAAAATTCCAGTTCAGAAAAATCACAAAAGAAAACATAGACAAGAAGAGAATAATTCATAACAGAAAACATTTGTATTTTTCAGAATATTAATGCTACTATGCAGCACAAATAGGGCATCTTCTCTGACAAAAAAAGTTTGCTATCAAGACCTTCTCATCCATCATAAAATAAATATTCCAATACTTCACACTTTGAAAATGTCCTAACTAATTGCCAAGTGCTGGGCTCCAAGTCGCTGGAATGTTTGGTAGTTAGTGTGGCCTCTATGCATATAAACATTGGTGATTTTTTAAAGTAATATTTCAGAAATGGGAGCCATGACAAAAGACATAAGTGAAAAAAAATGGTATTTTCAATATGCAATAGAAAGAAAGGAACTCAATAATGTTGTAGTCAGTATATTTTGTGAGACATTTCAATATATATGGGACCGTAGAAAGCACAAGTAAGTACGATGAGAAGGAAAGAGATCTTTACAGGGTGTCACAATAATAAATAATTTACACAGCAATTTAGCAACCTCAGCGGGCAGCACTTACAGGGCTGTGGTAGGGAACGGAGTCTGTATTTGAGGAGAGGCGTGGGATCAATACAAGGAGTAAGCTGTCAGTGTTTTCTATAGTATCAATACCTCAGACTGGCTGCTTTCACTGGTGCGCGCCTGTGGAAACAATTTCCAAAAGTATACTATTGAGTGACATGATGCATGGATTAAATGATTTACTTTAATCCCCTCACTGCATATTGAAAGAGCAATAGCCCAAAAGTAATACTACACAGCCTGAGAATGAAGTAACCTGCAATAACCAAGTGATCTAAAATGGTTACTTAAGAGAATCCTAGTGTCATTGCAAGGTGTGTCCGGAACAAACGTAAACAAGAAGTGGCCACAGTAGACATATACCATCCAAGTAACAAGAGGATCTTTCACAAAATTGAGAGAGCTGATTACATAGATTTATTGGTCACCTTCTTTGTCAGCTATCAGATAAAAAAGTGGTCTGATTTGGTAGCAGCAATAAGCAGTCCTAACTGTTCTCAGTTTGTATCTAGGTGCATGTATGTAGGTAACAAAAAAGGCTGAGTCTAAACCTCAAACACAGTCCTAGCACTACATAATGAGGCACAATAAATTTCTCATTAAATAAGTGGTAAGCAAAGAACAAGAGTCAGACCCAGAGACAAACATAAAAAACCATTCAGCCAAGGAGACAGGTAAAAAGTTACCTCTCAGGTTGGCTCAGCAGGTAAGGGCTCTTGCTGCCAAGCTTCACCTCAACGTCCTGAACCCATATAGTGGAAGACGAGAACCAACCCTAGCAAGTAGTCTGTAAGTGTGCCCACACCTCCCCGACCAAAAAATATAATATATATCATATATGATATATATATAATGTCATATCAAAGTTCACATCCAACATTGATATATGACTGAGATCTTCCAAAATAGGAAGCTGAGAATAACTGAGCTCTAATGCCTTCCAGCAGGGACAGTTCTTGGATTATAAACAGGAGTGAGTGCTCAGCATTACTGCAGGTTGATGACTTGAGTGGATTGTTACACATGTGGGAACACTTGCCTTTAAATAGCTGGTGAAGTGAGCTGCAAATCTGAGAGCCCCTTTCCTTTCCCATGGCTTTGCTTTGTTGCCTCACATGTGGAAAAGATGGAAGAGATGTCGTCCCCTCACAGCTCCCTCACTAACAACAAGCTACCTGAAGCATGGGCTCAACCAATGTAAGATTCTATAGTGGCCTTAGTATTTTTCTGGAAATTCACCCTGTGCTTTGGAAACTGTCCAGCATCCTTTGCTCCTTGACTCAGCATGTGATCAGTGTGAACAATAACATGCAGTCAGAAAGCTACGAATGTGTAACTGGAGGTGGAACCTGAACTGAAGTGACCTTGCAGACCAGTAAAAACTTTCCTAAGAAAGAACACTGGAGTGAGAACTTGGAGAAGCTGTGACGCAAAGACAGGCAGCACAGGAATAATAGGGAGAGCATTCTAGGAAGGTCTGAGCTGGGTAGAAGCTTTACGTTTAGAGATCTCAGAGACACGTATATATGTTTCCTTAGAATAATCAAAAGCTCTCTGTATCAGTACATGTGTGTCTTCATCCTCTTCTTTTCACAAAAAGAAAATACTATCAATTTTGTCAAATTTTATTTCACCAACCAGTAAAAATTTAAAATCTCCAAAGTAGTATTTCACTAGACCTCCCTAGGCTGAACATTCTGTAACTATGTCTTTCAACCTGCAATGACAATAATAAAGATGATCATAATAAGGTTTGGCTATTCATGTGAAAGTGCCCAGGAAACTGCAATGTAAAGTCATTCTTGGCTTTCTTCTAATTTAATAAATTATTTTATGTGTATGAGCATTTTGTCTGCATGGATGCATGTGTACCCCTGCATGCAATACCCATGGAGGCCAGAAGAGGGTATCAGAGCTCCTAGAAGTAGAGTTAGGGATGGTTGCTAGCTGCCATGTGGGGACTGGGAACTGAACTCTGGTCCTCTGCAAAAGCAGCTGTTGCTCTTAACCACTGAGCCATCTCTCCATCCTCACCAGGTCATTTTCATTGATGCCAATGCAGTTGCTTATTTACAGACATTAACACAGAGATGACAGGTCTAAGAAGCAATAATAGTATTTATTAAGAAACTTGCCCATTAGTGGGTATTATTATAATAAATTTTAGAGACTATCTGGTACAAAATTAATATTATGTATGTATCTCTGTTCAACTTAAAATTTACCATCTTTCATTTTTTTAATGGGAATAATCAGATGATTCATTATCTAAGCCCAACTTTAGATGAACCATAGTGAACTTCAGTGAAGAAAATCCACATAAAGTAGTTTTTAGGAGAGAGAAACCAAGGAGTCACCAGAGGGCTTTAGCCTGCATGGCCACCTGGTGAGATCCAGGGGGCAGTGTAACAAAGGCTGAGGGAAGTGGCTGCATCCAGGTGCACTTGCCCAGGGCTTGGCCCATGGAACTTAGAGTGCTGAATAGGGGGGAATGTTCTGTATTAGCAAGACAAAACCTCTGCCTGCTTTATGTTAATAGACCTGTTAAAGAAGAAGCTGTGGAGTCCAGCAGATCTGTTCCCGGCCATCCAAACCTCTTATACTCTCAAATTGTGTTGGAAAGACACATCTCTGAACAGATGTTAAGAAAATAATGTCAGTAAACTTATCTGAGCTACTTGAAATAAATGAATAAACATCTTAAGGGATCAACAATCATTTCTCGGAAATATCATCTTGTATTTAATAAAATGTAACCGTGGTAAAATATTGGCTATTTCCTCATAACTCTCGTCAGATCATAAACATTGATTTCTGGTTGTGTGATGATGCTTTCACTTGCTCGGCTCTCATGCAATTGAGTTTAGCATTGTTCTGTCCTTTGTACTGAATGTCCAGGACTGCTTATTACTCTGTTATTTAGTGATTGGCAGACTAAACGATACAAACTAGAGCTAGATGAAATGCCTACAATCACATAGAAGAAGCAGCTCAACTTCTCGCTTTGGCCTGAGCTGACAGTCCTGCTCTTTCCAGTTCCAGCTTCTACCAGATGGGGCTGGGCGGGCTGACAGAGGGGGAAAATCATCCTGTCCAGCTCAAGGAAGAGAAGGTGATTTTCCCCAAATCCGGATTTAATTTCACTGCATATATTATATGCCTTCCAGTTAAACTTGTTAAAGTTTCACATTATTAATTCCCATTAACGTTTTTATTATTTAAATAAAAACTGAAAGTTATTGCTTATATCCTAGAAATAAGAAAAATACTACCTAATAGATAATTAAGCATACATTGCATAGAAAATATTTTATTCTTAAAGTAACAGAATTTTTATCCCAAGACAAACCTTACATAATTACCCAAAAGTCTAAAAATTATAGATTTTTAATCATGAACCTTCATGATATGCTTTTTGTTTTTCAGGCAATATGATATATCCTAACCAAATAAAGTGTCACTAAGGACTATTTTTTTTTAAATGATGCAAAGAAATTTGAAAGCACTACAATGGAAAAATCTTCTAGAAATATAGAATTGATCAAAACTCAGTACAAAGTATATAGAATTAGCTGGGCTTCGTGGTTTAGATCTTTAATCCCAGAACACTTTGGAGGCAAAGGCAGGCTGATCTCTGCATGAAATCAATGGTTTAATAAGCATCATATGCAGGCCACGTTTAGGTGCAGTAATCTAAGAACTGTTCACTGGCAATTATTTCAGCTTAAGGTGAAAACAATAATTTTGCTCCACTCATGAGTAAAACGTAAAGCTATAATCAAGGAAATTGATGTAGCTTTTAATAAAGGTCATAGGTTGGTCAGAGACAAGCTTGAGAAATCTATTGGAAAAGAGAATAATATTTAACTTAGCAAATACTGAGGACCACCTTATTCCAGGCACTTTACAAGTTTCCTTCATCCCCTTCCTCACTTAATCCAAATCTTGGGAGACATATGTTTTTAAAATGAGAAAACAGAATTTAAAAGTACAGTAACTTGAGCAAGGTATATTTCCCTTGTGATCGCATCATACTTTTGAAAGTACCAATTCTTTAATATTTGGGGTGGGCTCATAGCTCCTGTGTTCCTAGACTACTTCTTGAATTGTTACTTCTTAAATTTGACTATTTCCTTAGTAAAAAGTTGCTTCTTGGGAAATCCTCTGTAGATAGACGTGGATTTCACTTTCCGAAAGGTGCTTTGTGTCTTCGATTTCTGTGGAAGTGTTAAGAATTAATATACTCAGGAGTTCCCTTGGAAGGTTTTCATCACTTTGTTCCCAGAATTGCTTGATTTTATGTATCTGAAGTCAAATGGTTTACTCTTTCAAAATAAGATAACTTTTACAAAATATTTAAAATTCTTTAAGCAAAACTGGCAAGCGCTTCTCTTGCACGTACATAAATTCTACAGAAGATGTTGTCAGGTAAAGAGGACAACTAAAGGTGACAGGACAAAGAGTTTAAAGGGCGAAATTCATTGTAAAACTCAACAATCTCCAGTTTTACTTTAAACGTAAGTAAGTCAGATTAGTGACCACCTTAGTAAACTATTCCTTTTGTATTTGTTTGTTGAGACAGGTGCTCTCTGTGTTGCCAGACTGGACATAAACTCATGAGTTCAAGTGATCCTCCACCCATCTGACTCTTAAATAGCTGAGACAATAGGCCAAGGACTAATGCACCTTGCATAAAATAAAATAAAAACATAAAATAATAAAATACAACAAACAACAACAGAAATGCTTTATGCTTAGTTTTCAAACTAAACCTGATCATGAATGCTTGGTGCTAATACTTGGCATGGACACTTGCTCCTCACGGGTATAGATTTCCTAAGGAATCTGCGGCTTCTCTCTGGCTTCCCTCCACTCATTTGTTCCTTGGCACTATGGTGGGCGAAGGGACTTACCTGGTTGGAAAATTAAACTAAGATCCATACCTCTGCTAACCTTTATCTTTGGGAGTGCATCTGCATGCAAGTTTACATAAATAATTAAAAGGGAAAAATTCCTAACATCTAATTTGTCAACAAAACAAAATACAATGTGAATAATCTAGAGTAGATGCCAAAATGAAGTTCTGAGCAACATCAGTTTTCAAAGCTAGCCTTCAGTTATTTTAGCTCACCACAATGCTAAGTGACACAGTCAGGTTTATTTTCTGGTAGTCCCAGCTTAACACTTTTAAGAAGAAACACAGGGGCTGGAGAGATGGCACAGTGGTTAAGAACACTGACTGCTCTTGCAGAAGACCCAGGTTCGAATCCCAGCATCCACATGGCAGCTAAAAACTGTCTGTAACTCCAGTCCCAGGAGATCCAACAGCCGCCTCTGTACTCCGCAGGCATTGCACTTACTTACATGCAAGCATAACACTCACACACATAAAATAAAATAATAGTAATAATAAATAAAATATAAAAAAAGAAGAAAAAACAGTCCTGATATTGACTAGCTGGTAGCAAGACACTGGAACAAACTTAGAAATTTCTCATTAGAAATTGAAAGTAAACTAGAAAATGACATACAAATTCCTAGTAGATACACAATATATTTTGCTTCCCTCTTTATAGTAAAAAAAAAGTAATATTATGGTCTACTGTAGATATTGAGACTAAAACTAGCACCTGAGCATTTTCTTGGCATTTTTTTAAAGAAAAACAATACACGAACAAATAAAAAAAGACCAACCTCATTGAAGCTGTAGGTTTTCAGCACTCATCAATATAACTGATTCATGAATCATTAGTGGGTCATAAAATAAGAAAGCTCAATAAAATAATTATAACTTCAAATGTTTATTTAGTTCTGAGACTTAAATGAGGGACCTTTGTACCAGACCATGCCTAGAGACAGTTTCCTTGCACACACAAACACACACACACACACACACACACACACACACACAAAACACATACAGATTTTTAATAATTCCATAGACTCACATATTCCTGTGATCACGTGACATCTATAATGCTTGATATCACAGGCTGTCTTTAATAAACAACAAAAGAGCATGATTTGATTTATTTTTAAAAAGTAACAACTTAAGGCATGTTTTCATGTTAAGATATAGTATTTTTAAAATGTTTACTCATGACTTAGAATGAGACATATAATTTTAATTTTGACCAAGTATGTACATAAGCATACTTGTAGGTTTTCTGTATGTATCATCTAAATCTAAATAATTTTCATGACATAATGATACTGACTTCTATCTGAAAATCATGATCCACAGAATCCAGTCCATTGTCCAACACCATGAGCAATAAACACTTTCATCCAATTTTCCATAATCTTGCTCTTTTCTAAGACTATTATAATTATGTGTCTTATTTAGTCATTTATTCACTGATTTAATTAAAAAACATTTTTCCTCTTTATTGAGAGTCTGGCATTTCTAACCTATCACAGAACCCAGAGGAGTAGAGCAAGCAAGCTGCTGTTCTGGAGCTTTCCTCAGAACTGAAACATTTCCTGTCTGCCAGAGTCTTATTAAAACTCAGGAAGTAAATAACTTACAAGGCTCAGAAACCTCCTGAAACCTAAGAGATTCATAAGGGCTCTCCCCAAAGTCGAATAAGCACTAACAATTGGGAAAGAGGACTTTGTAACAGCCACATTACCCTCAAGTTGTAAAGGAAATGCCAGGAATGCAGATTTTGTGAACGTTACCTGTGCTGGAATCTGCATGGCGGTGATGCAGTTGCCTTTGAGTCTCCCATGCTCCTCCAACTCCTCACCCATGCTCGGTAACTAACCCCAATAAACTCACTGGTTCATTAAGTTAGACTTAGGCAGAATATTGGTAAGCTTACAATTTTTTCTGAAAAGTATCCATACATTTGCCTCAAAATTCAATATCCCTTTGTGTCTAGGTGGCTGATATCCTAATTGGGGTAAACAAGCATTTGTTCACATATTATCAGGAAAAGTCACAAGCCCCCCAAATGATCACCTCGCTCCTCTCAGGGTACCCAACTTTCCCACTCATTTCATAGCTATACCATGTCCCTTTATCTTTCCTCATCCTTTTTACAGTGTGTTCCATCTACACAAATACACTGTGCTGTCTTTCTGAAATGGGGTTTTAATTGTCCTTCACTTAAAAAAGGAACCAAGAAAATAGAGATAAAAACCAACTAGCTGCTGTCTTAAATGTCTACTTACCAGCTTTATGAAGTCAGGCACCCAAGTCACTTCCCCTCTCTCAAATTCAGTTTCTTCATCTGTAAAATGAGAATTGGGCTATGTCAGTGATTTTCAAGTTCTACAAGAGAGAGTATTAAGTACTGGAAGAATTCTGAATACTTTGTGTGGGGGAGGGGGCGCAGATATGTGCATGAGTTTGCGCATGCCCATGCTCGTGCAGATGGAGGACAGGGAAGGATGTCACATGTCTTTTAGTGCTCTCCACCCTATGTTTTGAGATAGGGTCTCTCACTGAACCTGATTCTTGCCATTTCGGCTAGGCTGATTGGCCATGATCTTCTGGGACCTGCTAATCTTTACTGACCAAAGCTGAAGTCACCAGTACATACACCCATGCCTGATTTTTTTAAGTGAGTGCTGGGGATTCAAACTCAGGCCCTTAAGTTTGTATAGCAAGCTCTCTTACAAACTGAGCCATCTCCCCAGCATCCTGAATATGTTTTTAAATGATGAAATCTGAGTGCTCTTCGCTCTTGTTCCCTGCCTCTTATGGCACACAAATTCAAAATGGGAAGAAAAAAGTGAGTTGAAAGGAAAAGCAGGGTGGGAGGGATGACAAACGGAGAGCATGTAAGTTTGGAATATCCCATGTTAGGAGTGTCTATAAAATCAGCCAAGTATGCAGTCTAATTTTCAACAGCTGCAGAAGTTATATCATTTGCCTATTTTTCATAAGAAAATGCAACTCAGAAAATTTGTCTATCATCCTCAAGTGCTATGATTAAGACGCAAAGATACGCATCTGTTTTCTTTCAATAACCCCAAGCTTCCCTTGTAATAAGCTAACCATACCATTCCCCTTTTCATGATTCCAGTAGTCTACCCGACTTAAGCCTTACAACCTGGGGAACATTCTTCTTATTTTGCCAATTTGGAATTCAGAGAAATGAAAGTCATCTCCCCAATGCCAAAGGAATTCAATAAGGCAAGGGTGGAATTGAATACCTGGATTCACATTCTGTGCTCTTTCCACACCAAACTGCCTCCTCTAAAAGAAAGAGAGAGTCGGGAAATGATAGACAGATGAGAAGGCAGCATGGGGTGTAAGGGAGGTTGGGGAACTAGAATTCCACCGCTTTCTCCAGAGGGCTATTGATTCGGATGAGGTAATTTAATGGAAAGTACCTTGAAAAATCAGAAACATGCCGTACATCAGGCATAGTTTGTAACTATTCAAACAACACTAAAATTGAAGGTATATAGTTTTGTAAAATTCCACATAGTAAGTGGAGATATAAAAGAACCATACAGTGAATTAATTTGCTTAGAAACCCTATCAAAGCTGACAGCAGAGGACAATCTGCCACTGTGGAGACTTTGATAGAGCACTGGTTACATGGGCTTGCTTTCTCTTCATGATATATAGGCCCTACTGGCAGCAGAATAATTCAAATTTTCAATTTTTTTTGGATTTCATCACAAACTCAATCAAAAGTATGAAAGTCGGTATTTTAATATCCTTTCACAAATAAAAAAATAAATAAATAGTATGCCCCACTGCCTGAACCCTTCAGGCATTTTTTATTTTGATTGTCTTCCCATTATATTGAAAGATTGTCAGGATTTTATCAGGAAGATCATCCAAACAAGCTAGAACATTATTACGGTTCCAGCAGTGTAGTAAGTCACGGGATGCATGAGTGATTAAAAGCCATAGAGTTGTGACATGGACCATAAGGAGATGAGACAAGTGGTTACAGGCCTTTAAAAGGAGAAAAGGAACAAAAAGAGGAGCATGATTTAACCCTTTGTGTGCCCTTGCAGTGCAAAAGGTGTTCCATTATTTGATCACTACTTAAAGCCCTTTCGGACTAGATTCCTTATAGAAAATAAGAAACAGAGAAAAGTTCAAAACACAGTTCATATAGGATAAATAACTATTGTCTGAACACAGGGCCAGGATTCGGTTAATGATAGCTAATACATGTGATACATGCAAAATGTTACGTCCTATACACTACCTATTTTGTAATTGTTCATTGACTCTACACTTTCCTGGTTCATTGAATAATTTCTTTTTTTTAATTTTTTAATTTATTATTTTTATTTTATGTGTATGCGTGTATTGCCTGCATGTAGGTAAATGCACCCATGTCATGCAATGCCTGCGAAATACAGAAGAGGCTGTTGGATCCCCTGGAACTAGAGTTGCAGACAGTTGTTAGCTGCCATGTGGGTGCTGGGATTCGAGCCCCGGTCTTCTGGAAGAACAACCAGTGTTCTTAACCACTGAGTCATCCCTCCAGCCCCTCACTGAATAATTTCAACTTAGAAATACAACCTCACTTCATTTAGCATTAACAAAAGTGTTAATTAAATGCTTCCTATTTGGGAGCATATGATATAAGCCAAGAAAATATAACCCTTAAAGGCATGAACATTCTAGAGTGAGAGAGAAGCAATGATGGAGATTTCTACAATTAAATGTGTTTCAAAAGAATACTTACACCATTCTGTTAAAGGAAATAACCTTCTTCCTAAAGCAACAGTAACAAAATGTTAAAAGTATTCTTTTAAGTAGAGGAAAGCAGCAATTACCATATTTTTATAATAAAAATAAAGAATCCATGAAATACATTTTTACAATGACTATGTATTCATTCATGTATAATATATAGCATATTATATATAATATATACATAATTTATACTGTATATATACATCTATATTTATATAGATATATACACACACATATGGGATAGCATACTCCAAATGTAACTGAAAGCCAAAAAGGTGCTTAAACCCCCAGCCACATGAAATCAATTCTTTAAAATGTAGTTAGATAGAATGTTTTGCATGACCCTCAGGAGAACTCCACTGGCTCTATGTAAAAGACTGGAGAGGCCTAAGAAGAAAGCTTCATTCTGGAAGACCAGTAGGGTTTTACTCAATGTATAAGGCAGTTCATGACACGACAGTGAATGAGTCATCTAAATATGAAAGGGTGGGAAGTTTTTATTTTTTGAGTCAGTCTTGCTAGGTAGCACAGGCTGGCCTTAAACTCAGTCTTCTTGCCTTAGATTCCGAATGCCTGGATTACAGGGTGTACCACAATGCCCAGCTAAACAATAGCTGACCTATGGATGTCAGCATTCCACACAGGTTGAGTGTTAGATGGGGAAAGGAAAATAGGAGTTGGAGGATCCCCTGGAGAGAAAGCAATGGTATAGAGCTACATAGGGATTAGATTTTATCCAAAGATGTTTGAGTTTTGTCCTTGAGTCAGTGGGAAGCCGGAACTCAGCATTTATGTTCTAAGCATGGACACTCACAGATTTCTTTCTCAAAATAAGATGCTTCTGACTTTAGAGTTTTTTAAGACAAAGTTTTAGTTGAAAATGAAAGCTCTTAGCTGAAGGAAGTTGAGTGAGAGAATGTGAAAGGCGCATTACATTAGATCTAACAGAATTTATTCTTATTTTAGTGGCCCAGGTTGAAATCCTTGTTTGTTTGGACACTGGAGCAGAAGGACCATATGCCTACACTACAGGGTGACTAGCCCTAAAAACTTACTGAGGTCCTACTACAAAATAAAAAAAAAACAAAAAGCAAGCTAGGGATAGAGCTCAAAGGTGAAGCACTTATATACCACACAGCCCCACACAATGATTCAGTCTCCACTATGTAAAAAAATGTTTGTGTAAGAATTAGGAAAAAAAAAAAACACATCAGGGTAATACAAGGAGATTTGGAGATTTGACAATGGGACATTAAGGACACTAAACAAAGAAGCAATTAAATGGCCAGTGCTTATTGGAGATTCAGTGCCTCTGGGATATTCTATGACAACCATGAAGCACAGGTCTGATATTTAGGGGGAGACTGGGCCCTTTCCCCTCTGTTTTCCATCACTCCTAAAATAAGATAGTCAAGTGAATGGGTAAACTTTTCAATTTAAAAAGTGAAACTCCTTAAAAAAGCATTTAAGATAGTTTCTGATAATGACCAAATAAGCAAACAAAACACTGAGTACAGAAAAGATACTACAGGATATTCGTGTACTTTCCTTCTGACAGAGATTACATTATTGTCCCAATTATTCAGTTCCTCGTGGGTGGGAGACATACCCACACCCTGTGCTGTGTAATTTTACAGTGCCTTTGCTGCGGGTGGAGTGCACTTCCTCTTCCTATGAAACAGCATTGACTAAAGGAGTGAATGTGATGTAATTACTTGAATGGTTCGGCATGCCTTCTTGTGCACCTGAGATCTGTCCCTAAAGAATTTCCACTGTTTTTCCTGCTCCTTCAGTCTGCCCTCAAACTTGAAAGCCAATCAGAAGTCTGTGCTTTAATGTGAGTCTGGAAGAGCCTAGCCTGGAATAATCAAATTACAGGCCTGTGAGTGTAAAACTGAATAAACAAAAAGAACATAAAACTCTTAGTGTTAGGCAGCATTATTGCACAATACCTGACTACTGTGGCCCTTCTCAGAATAAAGAAAACAGAGTTTGGGGTTTATTTTTCTCAAGATGTGGCTGTCTATAAAGCCATAACCACCTCTTTCAAATTGCTTTCTAAATTCCAGAGAGGTATTAATAAGCAGAAAGAACTTGGAATGAATAAATTACACAAGGAAAGAGAAAAACAGTTACCTTTCAAATATTTTTAGCAGTGGGGCACGCTATAGTTCATGTTGCTCTTTAATTTATAAAATCTATACAAATTGGGAGATGCAAGTTAAAACAGGGTTTTTCAGAGGTCTATGTCTCCTCTATAGAAAGTAAAGTATTGATGAAGACAGACAGGAAGACTGGAGAGATGGCTCAGTGGTTCAAAGCACTGACTGCTCTTACAGAGGGCCCAGATTCAACTCCCAGTACCCACACTGTGGCTTAAGAACCCAACTATAACTCTAGTTCCAGAGGATCTGATGCCCTCTTCTGACCTCCATGGGCATTGCACGACAGGGGTGCACATACATGCAAGGAGGCAATGCACTCACACACATGAAATAAAAACAATGAATAAAATCTTTTTAAAAAACTAAAATAAGACAAAGAAGAGGCCACAAAAATATTTCATGATTGAGAGGGAAGAAGCCAGTGAATAGACTGAACAAAAGTGATCATAGGGAAGTATATGTACAATCAGGGAGGCCTTAGAGTATTATAGAATTAAATGTAGGAAAGCCTGCAAGAGGATGGAGTGATAGGTGGAATATTAAGATGCTGTTTCAAACTGCTTCCCTCAGGCATCCAGCCAAAGACATAGTTATCAACATAAAAAAGATGCAACTATCGTATACACATATGCACATATACACATCTACATATAGATAGGATATGAACATCATTATTACAAGAAAAGGACCTAGACTATACAGTGGCTCTTCAGATGTAATGAAAATCATCTAGAGCACTGGCTACCAATGCACATTCTATGGTTACCAAGTAGCCTGGCTCTGGTGGTATGTGCTGGGGCTCAGGAGTCTGCTGTACTTTTGTTTTTGTGTCTGTGTGTGCCGAAACTTGAACCAAGTACTTCACACATGCTAGGCAAGCACTATATTCCCAGCCCAGTTTTGATGACATGCAGAGTGGATCTAATGAAAGTGAATGAAAGTCTTCTGGGAATCATATTTCAAAAAGCACTGTCTTTTTTCAATTTTTATTAGCAGACATTAAATAGACAAAGTGCATTTCATTATGACAGTCTCATACAAGCATATAATACGATTTTGACCATATTTATACCCACATTACCCTCTCATGTCCCTGGTGCTTTTCCTCTTCCCAACTAGTCCTTCTTTTTTTTCTAAATTTTTATTGAATTTTTATGATTTTCATACAATATAGTTTTGTGATGTTTAGATCCCCTCCCCTTTCCATAACTCTCCCCACTGCCCCACACCCAACTTAATGTACGTTCTTGTACATTAGATGGCCTACATAGTCTGATTTGTGTCTAGTCTCTCTTTTACATAGAAAAGAAATGAAGAGGTTTTAGATATAGCTCAGTTGGAGGCTCTTGGTTCAATTCCCAGTACTGAAAAAAACAGGAGAAAGGAAAGAAAAAAGGAAGGGAAGGAGGGAGGGAAGTAAATGAAATTATGAGTTGATATTACAGGAGAAAGACCCAGTAAGGACTGAGTGACACAGGCCCAGGACATGGCCATACTGGTGAAATAAAGTGCAGATGATGAACAGGAAGGTAAAAATGTCCTTAGTAAAATATGTAGCATGTAATAGCCGCATCCATTTCATGAATAAGTAAAAGATGGCTGGTCATGGCTTCAGGAGAGTTGTTAGACCAAGAAAAGAAATTCTAGTAATATACCTTATTCTAAGAAATTTCTAAATGAAAACATAGGGAAGGTTGATCTCACACAGTGTGTGTGTGTGACATGAGCTCGGCTTTGTACCAGCTGCTGTGGGAAATGTGGAGATTTCAGTTTTCAAGGTCGGGCTAAGCCAGGAATGATCATATCCAGTATTTATTGATAGTGCTGTGAGATAAGTATTTACTCGACAATATAGAGCTAAACTATATAGATAATAAAAATGTGGAATAAACATATACATGAACACATTACTTATACATTTCAAATTCATAAATTTTTTTATGTATATGAGTGTATTGCCTGCATGTATGTGAGTGCACCCTGTCGTGCAGTGCCGTGGAGGTCAGAAGAGGGCTTCGGATTCCCCTGGAACTGGAGTTAAGGACAGTTCATAGCCGCCATGTGGGTGCTGGGGATTGAACCCGGGTCCTCAGCAATAACAGTCAGTGTTCTCAACCGCTGAGTCAAATCTCCAGTCCCTAAAATTCATAAACTTATCCATATAACTGTGTAGCAACATCTTGCCAGTCTGAAATGGCAGAAGAAAATATACAAATTCATTTAAGTGTGTTCATATATTTATACTCATATACAAACAAAATTATGGATAAACATAATACATAACATAGATATAAATAAGATTATAATATATAAATTCACATATGTGAAAAATAATAACCTGGAGAAACAAACACAATCTCATATACAGATACCCATGGTGGCATTCATGCTCAATGAAAATAAATATTTTGTACACACTTTCCATACTTCCCATACACCAAAAGACAAAGAAGTAGAATGAGCGAAATCAATGAAAATCAAAAAAGCAAATTTTCATAGGAAGAATGCCACTAGAGATAAAGTTCATCGGTGCAGTCTACTTTAGTAAAAAAGTTGGACAAATAAGATCAAATGTATTTGATAATTAGGGCATGTGTAATTGAGAAACAACTGTTTTGGAAAAAAAAGTTATAGAAAATACAACTACCAGTTTGTAACAGAAGGAAAGACGAGATGGTGTAGTGACAAAGTAATTACTGAATAAAAGACATGTTGATATAAGCATAAAGGATTGTGTGTGTATATATATATATACATATATATGTATATATACATATATATATATCATGAAGTAGATAGTTTGGTATTTAAAGTCTTAGGAAGATAATTGTGCACTGAATACATTGTCACTTAAAATCTCATTAAACTTACTAAATAATAAATATTTTAAGCAGAATAAAGGAAAATGCAATTAGAAAATAAACACTGGCTATTTATTGATCTTTATATACACTCATTCTGTGTATATTAATTCCCTGGGGGTATACACACACACACACACACACACATATGTGCACACACATATACATAAACACAAATATTTTTAGCATTGGAATTTTCTGTATAGAGATACACACTTGGATCACACATCACACATACATATCCCACATGTGCACACAAAAATACATTTATAAGGCCAGATATGGGCAGGATCCCAAAGTATCTCTTTAAAGTCTACAAAACCTACAAATGTCCTTAGGATGGTTTCAGATGTCATGGGCAATCCTGGAAGATCCTACTGGGCCTCTGCTGTATACTAATCTAGCCAGGGGTTAGAAGATAAAATTTATCTTCCTACACAATTTATTTTACTTTCCATGTTCTGTTCTTTCCAATTGCATCACATTAGTGAACTCTCTTCACAAGTTGATGATGCCTTTTGAACATAGGAGTTATTACTCAGGGATAATGTTAGTTCTAGAACCCTTTGAGTTGGTTATCAGTTAGTTATATGGAAGATTACAGTATCTCACAGTACCAACCTGTAACCTGAGGGACTAGGAAAAGTTAACAGGCCAATAAACACATTACACTAACTCAAAGAAACTAAAAATCTCTTTCAAGAATGAAATACAGAGCTCACTAAGATGAAAGCCTCCCAACACAACTGTAGAGGCAGCCAACCCTGCATGAAGCAAGAATAATGCTTAAAGGGAAAGTACAGGATAATGGTAGGAGATAATGACTCAATGTCAGACTCCAGAAAAAGAAAAAGAAAAGAAAAAAAAAAAAAAAAAAAAAAAAAAAAAAAAACAGATGGACATAAGGTATAGGTGAATTTAGTACAGGACACAAAAAAGAGAGTCTGAGATTTCAAGATATAAGCAAAACTGTGTGAACGCAAGGCCAAATAACCCAAATGAAATAATTTTAAGATTATTTTTAAAAAGTAAATATAATTTCAAGGAACTGAAAGTTTGGAATGATTTAAAGCAATTGAGCTGGAGAGAGAAAAGGGGAAAAAAACAGCCCACTTGAATGTACCTGAAGACCCTTTCCCTGAGTGTGCTCTAGGTTTCTCAAGGGAACAGTCTCAAAAGGAAGAGCGCACTCTGAGACTCAGCACTTGACAATACTTTTGGTGTGCCAACAGTAGCTACACACTTCCGCTTTGGGCTGAGTCCCCTAGAAAACTAGAAGTTGGTGGTGATGATAGGAAAATTGTGAATTTAAACAAGTTTTAGTCAACCAAAAGCAAGCCATAGAAAAAAGGAAAAGTTCAGGAAGGAGGCATGCCACTGGCTGTGTGGTCATAACCCTGTGTATAAAGGTGTATGTGTATGAACACTTCCTCACAAGTGGGTGATATTGTTTTAGGAGTCTGTGGAGCCTTTGGGAGGTAAGACATAGCTTGAGGAAGTGGATTTCTGAGGGGTAGACCTTGAAGTTTATAGCCTGACCCTACTTCCAGTACCCTCTCTGCTTCCTGGTCCACTAAGATTTGAACAAACCCCATATTCTCACTGTCATGAAGCCACCCACCACCATGCCTTTTCTTCCATGATGAGTCCTTGGGCCAAAATAATTCCTTCTTCTCCTGAACTGCTTCTTGTCAAGAATCTGGTCACAGTGACAGAAGAAGTAACTAATAGACTTAGAAAGTTATAAGAGAGTGTGGGCTCCACTGATGACAAGAAATGAAATTTTAACTATCTAAAGTTGTGAAAATCGTAAAGGAGGTTCTTGCCAACATCAAGAATGTAAGTGGCATATACTGGAAAGAGGGGCAGAGAAAGGTGGAAAGGCACTTCAGACAAAGCCCCAGCTTCGGTTTTAGGAGTCAATGATGTTTCACAGTGGTCAGGCATTGACCAGGAACTACAAAGTAACATTCCAAAGAAAAAGAGTATGAAAACAACAGTTGTGAGTTGCCTCTGAGAATGGGACTAGAGAGAGGGAAGGGTGAGGCCAAAATGCTACTGTACGCTGTATGTATCTGTATAACAAGAGTGCTATATTTCTTGAATTTTTGATTTTATTGAATTTTTGTATATTTCATAAAGAACATCTTAATCATCTTTATACCCCCATCCCCATTGGCACCCTCCCATAACCCCCACAAGCTGGAATTCATGCATTCTGTCATTTGTGCTAGGGCCTATCATGTCAAGTTAGTGTTCCCAGACATCCCTCAGTGTAAGTTCATCCACTGAGGTCTAGTCAGCCTATCTAGAATCACTCCCTTGAAAAATCAGTTCTTCCTAACCCAACAGCTATCAGCTGTCCAATAATTCTTCTACTAGGATTGGGGCCTCCTATCCATTTCCAGAGTTCTGTGCTGGGTTTTTGTCTGATTGAGTTTGCATGGGTCTCATGTATGCTGACACCATTGTTGTAGGTTTTTATGAGAAGGGTCCCAGGATCCTGTAGGTCCATTTCCGTATGGTTGTGTACCTCCTCCCCGGCTCTTAGAATCTTTCTGCTCCCCTCTTCCACAATGGTTCCTGAGCCTGGGTGGGTGATTTTGATATAGGAGTCCTGCCCAAGGACCCACACTCTGTAGATTCTCATTCTCTGCATTTTGGCCATTCATGATCTTTTATATTTATGGCCCTCTGTTGCATGAGGGAACTTCATTGATGAGAGTTGAAAGATGTATTAGTGTTCTCGTTATTCCTTGTTTTATGTTTCATGAACCTTAGGTATAGAGGGTGCATAGCAGATGTGTCATTTAGGCTTGGACAATTCACAGACAAGCTCTGTGTATGACCAGTTGTGGAACTCTGTGATAATCTCTGTTTCTTAAAAAAGAAGCTTCTTTCATGGGTGGTAACTGGGATACTTGTTACTTATCTGTGTATTTAAGAACCTATATCCCTTATCAAGAGAGAAATGGGGAAGACTGCTATATTTCTTAATGACCATTAAAAGGCTGACACAAGGTTTGTTTTTTAAACAATGACAATACTTAAACCTAAGTAAAAAATAAAGGACCTAAAATGCTTTCATCAGACTAAAGAGTTAATTAAAATACCTACATTTAAGAAGTTGTATAACCAGGGTTTAGTGGTGCACACCTGCAATCTTAGCACTCCAAAGGCTGTGGGAAAACTGAGGAGTGAGAGACTAGCTTGGGCTACAATCCAAGATCTTGTTTTTTTTTAAAAAAACAATTGAATAAGGAAGAAAAATGAAGAAAGAAGGCACTGAATATCAGAATAGCAAGAACGTAAATAAAATAATTTGTTAAATAAAAATAAGGCCTGCAAAATAGTTCCCACATTTGGAAAACAAAGATTTGCAGACATTACCCACTGTAGCCATTTTACCAGACATTACCCACTGAGGACACTATATGCTCCATTATCAGTCTTCTCTTTTATTTTCTAAAAATAAATGAAAAGAAACAAGTTGAATACCTCTCAGCTAAGTGTTCAAATATGTTCCCACTTGTGGTGAGATCTAATATTTGATACTAAAATATTCAAATCTAAAGAGACCATGATGAGAAATTTATGTTACAGAGTGGTAAATGGTGGGGCAAGAACTTTTCTCAGTTTGAAGCTGCTTCTATTATTTTATGTGGCTAATATCATCTTAGTAATCTTTCAGTCCACAGAATTATCAGGTGCCAGCATCACAATATACACATAGCTACACTCACTATGGTGAGCTGGGTCTTAAGCTTTGGTGTGGGCAGAACAGTGGCCTTGCATAGATAGCCTAGAGCTTGAAACTGTGTAAGTCAAAAATGACTCTCCAGCTATGATTAAGGATTTTTGTTTTATCTGGGCATGTTCCAGGTAATGATACGGATCCTTCAAAGGTGGAAGAGAGGCAGAAGAATCAGAAAGGGAGATGACAGGCTGGAAGACAGAAAGAGGCAAGTTTATGAGCTAGAAAGGCAAAAAGGGTCTCCAGGGAAAGGCAGTCCTGGTGACACCTTGATTTTAGTTCAAGGAGACCCCTTCTGTACTCCTGCTTTCTATGAAACAATGGTTCTCTGTGATTTCAGGGCAACTCAGTTGTGTGGCAGTTTGTCACAGCACAAACAGCAAACCTGTACAAAATCTCCTTCAGAATCTGTATGACCCAAGCCTTTCTTTCACTGTGTGATTTTGGACAAGATTCCTAACTTCCATGAGATCCTATTTCTTTATCTACAAAGTTGAAATCATAAAATCATCTATTGACAAAAGTGTGGTGATCATTAACCTACAGTCAGAACTCATTAAAAGGTAGACATTATTATCATGAAGTACTATAATAAAAAAATAAAAATGGAATAAATTTTGCAAGAATAAA